>NW_017100177.1:1100354-1101465 GCF_001263275.1 Habropoda laboriosa
ATATATATATATATATACACACACACGCGTTGACTTTGCTTCCCTAGCGAAAGTTTTCTCTATGCGCCGTGCACACACTTCGCACGCTCCGATTTTTTCAACGACCGGTCGTCGTTGCAAAATTCAGACAGGAAGCATAGAGTGCACAACTTCTTTCGTAAAAATTTGAAGACGCGAGAACGAGAGGAGAAGCCAGGTGAAGGACTCGACTGCGCACATTTCACGGGAGTAGCAGAAAATCAAAACAAGAAACGCATACACGCAATACTATATAGGGTAAATCAGAGATGGACCACATTTTTTAAAGGTAGAATTTTTTGTAGAATTAAGTGAATAGAAAGCAGAGGGTTTTGCTTATGATGTAGAGTATTCAATAAACTTATAGTAATAATGTTCAAGTTAATACGTTTTTCAAAAGTAAACATATAAAAAATTATGACAATGGTACCATTACTCCATGCACTGTGGCTTAGCTGAACCAAAATGCACGAAAAACTTTAAAAAACGCATTAACTTTTTTCAAAAATAAATATTTGAAAAATTGTAACAATGGTCTAACTACTACACATTAAACTGTGGGTTAGCTGAACCAAAACACAAAAAATGTAAAAAAAAAAACGCATTAAAAATACTTCAAATTCGGTACTATGCAGTGAAGCTTAATAAAACCATGTGTCTGTTTTCCTAACGAGTATTTAAAAATTTATGTGAGTGGCCCACCTCAAAAATAGGGTCCGTCACTCCTCGATGTACCCTAAATGATCTTACGAAAGTGAAAAAAAAAATACATAATTTATTAGAGCAGTCCACGAAAGTCCATTGTGACGACGTTGGAACGTGTGTGGAACAAGGCGGTGTTCATATCTGGCGTTTTTATTTCAACAAGTGCTTCAAAAATACCCTAAAACGTGTTTATGGCGCACTTCACCGAAATAGAACGATTCTGACCCCCACAAAATGTGCCAAGGGCCACACATGGAGAACAAACACCGGCGATCGGAGCACCGCCCCATGGAGCGGGACTATTTTTAATGGAAGCTGTATGGCACGTGCGGCTGCGCATTAAACTTCTATACTTCACCAACGAGCAAAAATAAACCGAATTCTCCAC
>NW_017100177.1:1101491-1110213 GCF_001263275.1 Habropoda laboriosa
TCTTATTTTTTTCTCTCTCTCTCCCTAGTCATCGATATAACAGTGAAACTATTGTTGGTCGATGAAAGTACTGTATTACACGGAAGGTAGGTAGCTGTTTCCGGTAAAATGGCGTGGTTACGTAAACACCGCACACACCGGAGCGTTTCCTGCTTTTTATCCGCGGTATTGCATATTTTCGTTGTTGCGGAGGAGGAAACGGTGAATGATCGAGTGTTTTCGAAAATGAACCGCAATCAAACGGGTGAAATCGCTAACCTCGCGGAAGGAAATCCGTCCGTCGCCATCCTCGTCCACTTCCTGTATCATTGCCTTTAGCCCGAGGTGCGTTTGCGGCGCTCCTAACACCTCCATCATGCGTTTCAGCTCTGACAGATCGAGGAACCCGTCGTGACCCGCGTCGAACCTGCGAAAAATATGGTAATCCTACGTTATTAAATTGAATTAAATTAAATTACTTTCACCGATGAAGAGTGTCTTGTAATATCGAAACCTGTGGTTTTTCCACCCTGAACCCGTGAAATTTTATCAACCCTTTGCCCTCTGAGCAATTCTTCGTATGCTCGATCGGTAATTACAGTGCCCTCTTGTACAGAAACTCTTGAAAATCAAAAGATTTCTTTTAAAAAAGAATATTATAAACGATTATGAATTTATTTATTTTTCATTTCATTTATCAACCCTCTATAATTGTTTAATAATAATTACAATTTAAAAAATCAAAATATAGAAAAAAAAAATTTTTCTTCTCGCGAACGAAGAAAAGTCAGGTTACAGGGGCTTAATTTGTTTTATTCGAATATAAGTAAAGTATAAAACAAAATCAACTGGAATTTTTCTTCTCGTGGACGAAGAAAAATCAAATTATAGATGATCAATTTACTTTACTTTAATACAAGTAAAACTTGAACAGAGTTATGGCACGTATTATGAAAATCGCCAATGGAGTGCAAAGGGTTAAGATTTACCTCATTCTTTCGATAAGTCCCAAACGCTCCTGAAGTTAGAGTATCAGTACAAACTCTAGCTAACAAATGTCGACAATTTTTTTTAAACAGCCTGTATAGAGGAACGGTATAACTCCCTCGGAAAGCTATTCGCTAGCGGAGCTATCGGAATCGTTTACACGGAAAGTCGATTTCACGAGCTTCCGGCTGTCGGACAGGCCGCGAAACAACAGCCAACCCGTTGACATTACATTCTCTTTCCTCCGCTTTCGAAATCGGTACACACCACCGATTGTCGATCGTTCTCACGTTCCCCCTTTCGATATAATTGCGTTACGGGCTAATTAAAAGTAACGAGTTACGCGATTAAAACCGGGCAAACGCTTTCGTTTGCATTCATCACGGGGAGATACACTCCGAAAAATAAAGAAGAAAAAAACGCGGCCAGACGTAGCTTGGGAAGTTCAAGCGTAGAAAAAACCTTTGCCAACAGGATGTTCACGCCTGTAGAATAGTTTAGAGTTCGTTCTGATTGAAGACGTGATTCTCCCTTTAAAATCTGTTATGGGGACACGGAAACGGTCTTGTTCTACGTGATGTCCTCTTCGAAACGACGTAAAATTGATGAAAATTCGACCGAGGGATCATTTTTTACAATATTTTTTGCACGCGAGTGTATAGGAAGAAATGATGAAAATTATGAAATTGTGAGAATTTTTAAACGTGGAAAAATGCTTGGAGAAAAGGAGCAACAGTGTTCTCTCGCTTGAATCGTAATTTCACGAAAGTTAACACGATCAAATAAAAAAAAAAAAAGAAAATAGTTCACTCAATTTCCCATCCAACGTTTGCACTATTTCTTCTAAATTATTCTTATTCTTCTGTTTTATCGACCGTTAAATTTACATAAACATCCCGGGATTTTCCACGGTCCATCGATCAACGCTCGCGATTCGACAATTCCGCGATCGTAAGATACAGATCGTTCGATCGAACGTATCACGTACGAATTACCATTTATGGTTTTCAGTTGGCGGTGCTAACGGTTTTATCAGATGACGATACAAGTGAAATAATCGTTTGTCCTATTCTTTTTATCAGCAGCAATTGGACCGAGCAACAGATAAAATCTCCTCTAGATAGAAGCCCGCAGAGAGAGAGAAGGCTGTTAAACCGGGTCTAATTATCGCGATGGCAACTGGTTTTTCTCGTAAAAATCTCAACGATTGCTCGGAACGTGAATTATTGCGTAATCAGAACGTTATATACGCATAGTATGTGTAGGTGAATTAAATTTACCGTGTTTCACGGTTTCCGATTCGCGCGCCACTGTTTCCTCCCAACATTTCTCGAATCACTTTGGTTAATAATAAACGACCACGGTAATTGTACATGATTATCATTTAATTATCCAGTTCGGATGATATGTAGGAAAAACAATTTTTCCACGTTGACCCGAATAACGTGATAACAATTTTTAGTATGTCTCGAGGACTCCGCGTTCTCTCGGACAATTTAACAACGCAACGAAAAAGAATTTTTCGATTTAATTTTACGAGAAATTTCTATTCATTTCTCAACCCTTTGCGCACTTCTCATATTTTTTCACAGAATGGACCAGAAAATTCAGCACGTTTTTTCGCAGTGGAACTTTCGAAAATTAAAAGAAATACTTTTTATTCGTTTCAACACTGCACTCTGAACATTTTTCCATAGGATCGATCGATATCTCCGGTATATTTTTTTTCAGCGAAATTTATGAAAATCGAAGGTTTTTTTCTAAAGAAAAGAGATATGATATTTTATCACAGGATCTACCAGCAACTCGAAATCATTGAAAATTAAAAAAAATACTTTTCATTCGTTTCAACACTCTGCACTCTGAGCATTTTTTCACAGGACAGATCAATATCTCGAAAATACTTTTTTACAGCGAAATTTTGGGAAAATTGAAAGTTTTTCTTGGAAGAAAGCTAAATATAGATAAAAGGTGAATTTTATATTTTACAGTTCTCTAAGGTGTGATTTTACAGCTGACACGAGTCAGACTCACGCACAAGGGGTTAAAATGGAAAATGATCTAATCTGAGGACCCTATATTCGGGGACAAACAGTTGATATCGTCGGCGTAAGCACGCGGAGGCTCCTTTTCGTCGGCGTGGAGAACAAGAATTGCTGGAAGGTCGAGGTTACACGTTTATAAGCACGGTCAAAGCGGCGTTGATCGATAAGAGCGAGAGAGAACTATAGGTATATCTCCTGGTCTCGACGTATCTCCCCTCGTGTGGGTGATTCATTCGCGATTTCACAGCCAATTTGAATATTGAATTGATAAGCCTGTTCGTTTGAATTTGAACTTGAAATGACATTACCGAGTCTTTCTTCACTCGTACCCTTTCTTTTTTCAAGATTTAATGTCACACGTGAACAGTGCGTGAAATTATCCATAATCTCGTTTCATTGATAACGGACGAGAAATTTAGTCCAGTTAATTTGTAAATGCAGAGATTCTTCGGCTTTTATCCGGTGAAATTCTTGGAAAGTTAACGTAGTTATTTATGAGCTTAAATCCATTATAATATGAATAATAAAAATATTCTCTCTTTCATGAGAAAAGGAGAAAATTAAATATAATAAACTGGGGAAAGTAGGAAGAAACAGAACGTTGAAAGGTTAAAAAATTTTGACCACTGAAAAAGTAAAACTGAACAAGGAAAATAAGATTCTAAATTAAATTTAGTAAACAATAACGATGAAAGTAAGGAAAAATATTTTTCTAATATTATTTTCTAGTCGAAAGAAGAATCTTTTTTGGGTATTTTAAAAAAGTGTCCGCTGTTATAATTAAATTTCGCGATATTAATTTTCAGCTCAACGAAACATCTCATTTGGTAATTCTTCCAAGTATTATCATGTAACTCTAAAGCTTCATTATAACGTGATATTTTTCTAAGTCTTCTATCAAACGCTGTGAAATATAACTGCTCGACATATCGCAATCTTCTTCAGAGAGTAATCTGGCGACGTGTACTAAATATTCCTGGAGGAAATATTGCGCGGGGAACTTATTCAACCGAGTGAAATTTACGTGACTAAAATAGTGAATAAAACGAGACGGAGATTTCGCAGGTATACCTTTCTCAATTCAGGATTACTAGATTCATCGGACTAGATGAAACGAGCTCCGGCCCGACCTTTATTGTACACTTGACCTTTCAATCTTTCACATCTCTGCCGCTGTCATGCCGTTTACCACAGCTTCATCGGTAAATATCAATGGAAAAAAGAGGAGAAACTCTTAATTCGATTCGTTTAATTTCCAATATTTAATACCGTCAACTTGTAATAAAGTCTAAAAAAAAAAAGAAATGAACTTTGTGTTCTATTTAAAAAACTCGAGGTGATCTTGTGTTCGTTATGAAAATAATGTATTTTCGAAATGTTTATTAGTGTCGGAATTTTTTTACATTGAAAAAGATAAATTTTAGTTGATAACTATTTTTAAATGGCTGGAAAAACTATGCGACGCTTTAGAAGGAACATCCTGTATATACATAGATCCAGAGCGGAAATCGATATTGTTACCATATAAGTTAGGCGATGTAGCACAATGTTTAATAAGGTCTCGTGTGCCATATTTAGTTTTGTAATTTAAATAACAGAGAAGCATTCTTTTCCTCGTATTTCTAATAGTGTGTAAAAATGAATATTTCTTAATATTTAGAAATACGTAAAAATGAATATTTCTTAATAATTATAAATGCGTAACAATTAATATTACTTAATAAAGATGCGTAAAAATTCATATTTCGTAATAAACACGCGCAAAAATTAATATTGCTTAACAGAAATGCCTAAAAATTAATATTGCTTAATAGAAATGCCTAAAAATTAATATTCCTTAATAAAGATGCGTTAAAAATTAATATCGCTTAATAGAGGCGCCTAAAAATTAATATTTCTGAATAAAGATGCGTTAAAAATTAATGTCGCTTAATAGAGGCGCCTAAAAATTAATATTCCTTAATAAAGATGCGTTAAAAATTAATATTACTTAATAAAGACGCGTTGAAAATTAATATCGCTTAATAGAGGCGCCTAAAAATTAATATTCTTTAATAAAGATGCGTTAAAAATTAATATCGCTTAATAGAGGCGCTTAAAAATTAATATTGCTTAATAAAGATGCGTTAAAAATTAATATTACTTAATAAAGATGCGTTAAAAATTAATATCGCTTAACAGAGGCGTCTAAAAATTAATATTGCTTAATAGAGATGCCTAAAAATTAATATTCTTTAATAAAGATGCGTTGAAAATTAATATCGCTTAATAGAGGAGCCTAAAAATTAATATTCCTTAATAAAGATGCGTTAAAAATTAATATCGCTTCATAGAGAAGCCCAAAAATTAGTATTTTCTAATGAAAACGCGTAAAAATTAATATCGCTTCATAGAGAAGCCCAAAAATTAGTATTTTCTAATAAAAACGCGTAAAAATTAATATTATTCGATACAAATTAATATTTCTAAATGAGATAAAAAGAAAAGTGAGATCCACCATCTTTCTACAGTAGAAATTCCACGCGTTAAGCAAGCACCGTCTCATCACTATTATCGCAAGATATAGGGCGACGTAATTCCAAAGCAGGAAATAAAAGAATTTAACGTAGCAGCATTTTCTCGATCATGTTTTTTCAATTAACACAAAACATTAGCGATGTTTCAACGTTTCTCGCTCCAAATGGTACCAAAAAAAAAATTGGAGTAGAAGTTCACTAAACGACTATGACGTGGATCGATGGCAACCAGGCCGAGTTTATACCCGTGAGCAACCAGGTATTGTTATCGCAAAATCAATTGCTGGCATTATTGGTGTTGGCTGCGTGCGATTCGTTCCCCGTCGTTTTCCAAGACTATCTCAGAGGGAACTGGGTCAAGGTGACTGCCGGTACTTGCCTCTGATACCTTCCTCTCACCCTTCTACTACCATTCTTTTACAAGATCGATGCTGAGGAGATTCTCCTTTTGTATTCTGAAAAGACGTCATCCTGCCGCCTTGCCAAGGCTTATACCCCCGCCGTTAGCTGTTTTGCGGCAGCTAGACGATTTTTGGCACGATTATCATCGCCCTATAAACTCGCGATCGATACGACAAAAACTGCTGCTTCACTTTCGATCATCATTCGTCTTCACGCCGTGGACCCTCGCGTACGTTACGAGTTAAATTGGAATTCTACTTTTCGTCGTTTGTGCTTCTCAGCGACACGTGAAATCGGGGAAATTTTGAAGAAAGATTTTTAAGGATTTAAGGAGTTTAAGAGGGGAAAAAATCACTTTTTCGCATTTTTGGACTTTAAAATTCACCGTGGTATGATTTTTCGAGAATTTTCTTATGAAGTTCTATTTTAGGAAGAGATTGAAGAACTGGAATTTTACTTTTTAGACGATTTGTATTTTCCAGGAATACGTGAAATTGCGGAAATTTTGAAGAAAGACTTTGAAGGATTCAGGGAGTTCCAAAAATATGTGGAAAAAAGTCACTTTCTTTGAATTCTTCGAGTTTCAAACACCGTGGTATGATTTTTCAAGAATCTTTTTATAAATTTCTACTTTACCAACAGACGTGAAATTGCAAAAATAAAACGAAAAAATTATCAAGGATTCGGAGAGTTCCAAATGAAAAAAAAAAAATAACACTTTCCTGCATTTATCTACTTTAAAACACGGCGGTATGATTTTCCGCAATGCAAAAGTGTGAATTTCTTTTCGAGGAATTTTTCCCCATGTTTTTCCACGGGTGAAATTGCTTTTTGTCCGGGAGGTTGGATAAAATCGAGGCAACTGTTCTCCCCCTGTTTTTCCGCAGCGTAAAACATGCCCCCAGAATGATTGTTCCAAATTCCAAATAAAAAAAGAAAGAAATATAACGCACTAGCGTAAAATTACCGTACCACCTAGTATCCCGAAGAGAATGTAAATTAGCGCTGATGAATAATTAATACGCCACTCGGAATCTTTTCCTATAATTACACTTTTTTTTTTAATGAAACACCTCAATTATATTTCGCGGCCGATTCCATTTCGGGGAACAATATTTAACGAACCTCTCGTTACCTAGCAGATACTTCTCCTTAATTAAAATATCACAATTACACTTTCGTCGCATTGCTTCGTTCTAATTTCAGAGTGTTGAGAACACAGAGTTGACAATTCTCGGTACAAATTATTTTTTTCACACTCTTCTCACACGGACATTTCTCCCGGTCGGTACATCCTGGCGAATATCGATGCACATAAGCGTCAGCATTTTTGCACACTTAAGCGTCCGTCGCTGTCCCCACCAATTCTTGAAAATGGGACTTCGGAGCGGAGTTCGAGCGTGCCGTGTGAAACAAAGTAATTCGTTATCGACTCCTGAATGTGAACAACTGACACTTGATATATCGGTATCCCACTCAGGTACATCTCCTCTCTTTTCTTTAGTTAAATTCGCACAAGTCACCTCCCCGCTTAAGCGTCCGCAGGTCCCGACTACGGACGCTTATGTGTGCACTACCGTATTAAGTTGTCCGGACAGTTCGTAGCGCAATTTTAAACCATCGTATCTCTGTTTCTAATTGACACAGTAACAACAGTTAAACGGTATTTTCCTCGACCGTTAATGGTGAATCCAACGCACTGCTCAAATTACTCGTAAGACGAACAGGGATGAATATAAGTCGAACTATGTTCTCTGCAGTGGAGCGAGGATGTTGAATTTTTCGTGGCAACGCTCCACCGCAGAAAATACAGTTCGCTTTAGGAGTAATTTTAGGGGTACATCGGATTTATCTTCAAGTGACGAGTGAAATACCTTTTGGTTTTTGTCGCTATCTCAATTAGAAACAGAGGTACGTCGGTTAAATTATTTTTCTCACACTTTTTCCCCCGTACGTGCATTCTGGCGAATATCGATGTATATTCGCGGAATTTTTCCGCGACTTTATACGCAACGGTTCGAAGAGAGCGTACAGGAACGAAGGAATTCGCAGGCAAAGTGTGACAAAAGATGAACGGTTACGAAGAAAAGTGCGATCGTGCGTGACTGCTGAATAGAAAGAAAAAAACGTCGACGAAACGGTTTTATTGTGTACGATCCTTAATACCCCCTCGTGTATATTCGAGATACACTCGATTTTCGCTGAATCGCGGCACACCGCTAAACCCGGCTCAAGCTTAGGATAATGACCACTGTTCAATCAACACACCAGCCAATATCTAAACTAAACGAAGATAACAACGTGCAAGATTAAACAGAGCCGTCGTGATCCTCTCGCAAAGTTCGATGTTCACAAAGTTTCGATCGTAGAACAATTTTTATTATATCAAATTAACGATAATCATTTTTGTTATATCTAATTTAGGCTGTTTTTCTTATTTAAGTAATATCTGTCGCTCAAATTTTAACCTCTTCGGAGACGATTTTTTTAAGGTTAGAAAAAAATTATCTAACTTTTTATGCAGTTACATTTATTTGGGAGATCATGTTTTTCGTATTTTCTCTATCACAAATACTGGAATTTTTGGAAAAACAAAACGTACGAGGAGGTTAAGTAATTTTTTATATCTTCGAAAAAACGAAAAAAAAAACAAAAAAAGATCGAGGAGGTGCAAGAAAGGTGCAAAATCAGAAGCATAATTTTGCCCAATTTTTCAGCGTTGCAATATCTTCACACACATTTCACAAATAGAACTATAAAAAAAAAAAACTGTTTTTTCTTTTTATTTATCGA
>NW_017100177.1:1111561-1127554 GCF_001263275.1 Habropoda laboriosa
CACAAATAGAACTATAAAAAACAAAACTTTGTATTTCCTTTTATTTATCGAAATTTAATAAACCGAGTTTCTCGTTTGATCCGGTATTCTCTAAAAATCAGTTTTCCGCTCCAGAATTGTATCTCCGCGGCGAAATATCGACGTTGCTCCGAGGCGTAAAACCCGATCAATATGAAATATCCCGAGGACGTTCCAGTAGCCGCAATGTTGGATAAATTCTAACATCGTTTATGTATTCAGAACGCGTGATCGTTGCGAATGGTTTTGAAGTAACGGTTTGCCCCGTCGTTACACCAAGTTCGCCAAACTTCGAGTCACATTCCTAGGCGAGAACCTATTTATTTCTCCTCTGATAGCACCAAATCCCACTTTTTCCTCCGCAGAAACCGCGGATCGATTATGCATTCCGCGAGAAAGTGAAACGGGTACGAATATACAGGTTAATTAAGCTTTCATTTGCACGATTCCTCAACTCCCGTTTACAAAGGCCTTCTTCTGCTTGTTTTTTTTTTTACCATTTATCGAGAAAATCCTCGGTTAATGAAAATCGATCGACTCGTGTATCCGAGAATTTTACTACAGTTCTCTATATTTTTTTTCTACGATAATTATCGCGTTAATTGATCTGTGTTTCTCTGGTGAAAGAAGTCGGGTTAGTTAGCGGAGGGAAAAGTTTCGAACGAGTTTAACGGAAAGAATAATACGCTCGATGTGAAGGAAGATCAAAGGCGTCGAAGAAACGAACGTGTGGTCGCTAGATTTTTTTTTCTCTAATTAACGCGTCGAAGGTGAAACTTTCATTTTCGGTACGCTCTTTAAGTAGACGATGCATAAAAAGAAGATATCACTGCTTCTCTGCGATTAAATTAGCATTCCCGCATTTAATTTCAATGTGTTACGTAAAATTTATCAATAGCACCTCGTGTTTTTCATGGAAGGATAATATCAAGCTAGAATTATTCATAAGACGAGATCGGATTTGTAGAACTTCTAAGTCATCTTTGTTAATGAAACCGATGTACGAGCCGTTTTATAGGAAAGTGGTGTAAGTGAAAAAAGTCGATTTCTGGATAACGAGGGATAAAGTAAAAGTTCTGTAAAATTCAATTATATGAAAGAATGTTACATCTTCTCTTTTATGTGTGATAATGCATTTTGCCCCGAAAATCAGGATATAATAATCAATTAATAGAGGTGATAGATAATGTTAACCCTCTATGGGCCCGTGTAACTCTCAAGTCACATACTAATATATCGATATTTTATTAAATAATTGAACTTTCTTCCACAAAATGGCATAAACGTCTTGTTGTACAATGTCTCCTTATTAACCAGTAACTTTCTTGATAACCGTTGTTACTTCAAAGTTACAATATGTATTCGTTATGATAAAATTGTCGAAACTGCTGAATTCACTGTTATTCTGCATTTATAGGTCGATATTTGCTAATTTTACGTTACATAAAACATAAATTCTTTCACAGTCAAGAAAAATATTCAGCACACAGAGGATTAAGATATAATAATTCAATACTTGGTTCTTACTTATTTTTCCATCCACTGAGAAATTAACAAAGACATAAATTACACCACTTGTGCACAAAACAGAACGAAGATTGAGCTTTCGAGATGTGGTGCTAAATCAAATAGCCAAAAAATTGATAAAACTGAAAAATTGAATAGGCAGTTTTGACAAAAATTTTCCGTAGAGGGAGTTCCCCTAGCGCCGGACGCTTAAGGGTTTTCTCTCTACCTGTGCACTCGCGACTGAAAAGCGTAGGAAACTTAATTTTATTCCTTTTGTCTCCTCTACGAGATACGCAGAATAACGGCTCGGTAGCGTTTCAATTATTACAAATACAGCTAATGTCCGATATTAGGTGCCGTCCGGCGTTAAGGGAACTCCCCCTATATCTACAAAATCGGACAAAAAGACAATGATCAAGGTATAATTCAATACTTGGTTCTTACTTATTTTTCCATCCATAGAGAAACTAACGAAGACACAATTACACCACTTCTACACAAAACAGAACGAAAATCGAGCTTTCGAAATGTGGTGTTAAATGAAATAAACAAAAAATTGATAAAACTGAATAGGTAGTCTTGCTCAAACTTTCTGTATACCTACAGAATCCGGCAAAAAGGCGACACGATGCAACGAAATTCTAAAGCAGCGTCGTAACACCGAAGAAATTAGGTCTCGTTGATGAACTTTCGTTCAGTGTTTCTGAATCGAGACGCCAACCCCGTTGTTCCACGTTCGGCCCCAGTTCAATTCAATCGCGCGTGTTCCGTTTGAAAATTTATTGAGCGAATTAAAGGCGAATGACGAGCGGGCGCAACGTGACGAATGAATCACTACAGAACGCGTGTGAATCAAAGTGTTACGTGTACGACACACAAGCTTCGTCACGAGAACAAATTCACGCCGCACCGCTGCCTGATGACTTCCGGTATCGAGCACCGTGCGCCCTCCGTCGCATATGGAATTTGGAAACGGTCAACAACTCTATACGTGCCCCCCATAAAAAAATCATTCTCTCCCCCCCTTGTACTGCAGGGGCACAAGGTGTACACACCGTGTAAACGGGGAGAAAACACACGATGAGTTGTTTGTTATACACAGTCGACTAAAAGCTTCGAATTATTATGCTCCGTGTGGCGCTCGTGGGAAGCTTTTTGGAAAAATTCTGGAGGTCTTGGGAGAGCTCGGTGAATAACGAGAAAAGTGTAATAAATCGCCCTTGAACTTTTTTGTAGAATAAATTCTGAGAGATTTGAAGAAGTGTGATAAGGTGAAGTGGAGTAATAACTTCTTCTATCTTTAATGGAGGATAATAAAAAAATCGTGGAAACTTCATTGCCCTCTGTAAAAGCGGTAGAACATTTTTATAATCGAACGAGAAACTTTCTGTGGGAACAAAATGAAAATGTTTTTGCTAGTGAATTAATTAATTCTCATTTTGAAATTTTGCGTGACTAACTTTTTCGTATTTATTCGTCAGATTTGAAAGGCGAAATTAAAGAAGAAAAATAATCGTTTCGAGAGAAGTAATTTTCTGTAATGATATACAACGACACAGAAACGTTCGTTCATCCACGCTTATTATCTAAATTATGCAAATAAGCGAACGGAGAAAATACCAAGTGTAGAAGAACACTTATTAGTAAGCGATTAAAAACTTTTGTCCGACAGTGTATGCACAGTATTTTAACGATGTGTACAGCTGTACACGAGGATCCTCGTCATATCGTACGCACGCAGAATGTATAGCCCTGACGCGTGTAATTTAGAGGCAACAAATGTCGAATAAGCCTTCCGTGGCACTATAGTGTCTCGAGTGGTCAGGCTTCTGTAATTTATTGCTAGCCACTTTCAGCTACTTTACAAGCTACCGATCGACTCGTTCGATCCTTCACTTATCATCCCTCTCGATACGACAATTTTCTCGAATTCGAGAAATAATCAACGTTGGGATTAGCTTGATCTTCAACTTGGAAGAAAAAAAAAAAAACAGAACGAGAATTTTCTTTACCTACCGAAAGTTTCCCAACAGAGGTATCAGAGAGCAAGGTAGAATTAACTTTCCGAAGAAAAGATACCGTAGAGAAGTCAGTTTGCCGTTTGAAATGGCTAAAGTTTTAATTACCAAGCGTATAATATCGAAACGTTGTGAAGAAGAGGAAAAAAGTGTTGCTGGAACGGGTAACAGAACTATTGCAAATGACAAATAACGACACGTTACCGACAGGGCATTTAACAAGCTCTGTCACACTGTCAGGCAACTACTAACAATCCGAAGGCGGAAGCAATCCATCGTAACATCTTGTTGTATTATTGTTTCATGACGCTAATGCACTGTGATACCAGTGTGCGCCACGTGTGATCGTAGTTAAATATTTTCTACGTGGGAACGATTTATTGCAACGCGTTTAAAACGCGCTGGAGTAGAGTACAGGTCGGTATTTTTCTTCCTGCGAACCATGAAAGGAGGAAAACGATCGTTCGAAGGAGTGAGAAAAAGAAAAGAAGGTTAGAGAAGAAGTTAAGAGCGAGACTCCGGTTTTGCGGTGAATGAAAAACCGAAAAATGAAATCGGTTCGAGTTTGCAATCGAGGGGAATATAAACAGCCGCTGCTACGGTTTCTTTGTCGCGTAAAAGTAAAAGGTCGCTTGTGGTGCAGCCCGCGAATTTCACAACCCGCGATTTCTAGCCGCGGCGTTTTAGATAGTGTTTCGCTAAACCGTTCTCGGACATAATTACCGTCCAGCACATTTCTAACGATGGAAATTTCAGATAACCACACGGTGTTACATCCGCGTTCGATTAATGGCTCTACTCTCTTCGGTTAATCCGTGTTCTCTAACGGGCGGGAATTAATGTGGATAAATGGAATAAAAATTAGGCACTTTACGAGCGAAGATGTATGTATTAGCTTAATGGTAAGAGATATCGATGTGAAAGGAATTTTAGAATTCGTTTCAGTTTTTAGTCACTAACCGGTAACTGTGTAAAAATATTTTCTTTCTCTTTTCTTTTTGTAATTTTTGTTAGTCCTAGTACGGTCTCTGGGTCTTTTTTGACCCATTGCCTTTTTATTTTTTAAATAACTTTTGCTGTTACCAAGTTTATTTTCCCTTAACATTATAGTGAAAGTTTAGTGCCTAGGCTCGTGTGTTTTTGGGGATTTTTTGACCCAAAGGTGACAAAGATTTTGGGTCAAAAAAGACCCGAAGGTGAGCCAAAGATTCTGGGTCAAAAAAGACCCAAAGGTAACCCGAAGATTTTGGGCCAAAAGAGCCAAAGATTTTGAACCAAGAAAGCCCCAAAGGTGACCCAAAAGATTCTGGGTCAAAAAAGACCCAAAAACCTCAAGTGCACAGTCGGTAAAAACGCATTAAGCTTAATTTCACTGTAGGTTTACTAAACTCACAATTACCCCTGCAACAGCGTGAAATGATTACATTTTTAAAAATTCTGCAGTCAGTTAATTGCGGGAATTTAAAATGCAGTTAAGGTAAGGCGGCTACCCAAACAGGAAATGGAGGACAGATAAATCCCACCTACGTGGTCTCATCCACGACCAAATGACAAACTATACGTTTTACTATCAAATGTCAGCGAACCTATATATCAGAGCACGGCACAAAATGGAGATACGTATTTATAGTCTTGTGATAAGTGTTCAGTCGGTTATCAGGACACTGGTTCTCCCTAGCCTTTGTCACCGAATTCTCATTAACTTTCCAACTTGATAACAGACGACGAGACATTTTCCCCCCGTGAAATATCCGATCCTGGTAATTTTTTAATCACAGTCGCATCACCGTTGAAATAGCAGTGGATACATATATGTATATATATTCATTTTGAACGAACTGGGTCGCTGATACGAACGAGCGAGATGGAGCAAAGAGAAAAGTCGCCTCTGAGATAAAAATACGTATAAAAGAAGATCAAGGTTTGTGTAAATTTAATCACTGAACCAGAAAGTGAGCTGTGAAACAACCGACAGATAAAACGAACTATTTGCATCCTTGAATTAGTCAAAACAAACTAATCAATCGACGATGTTCAATCGAACACTTACTCGTACTATGTCGAATTTCTTCCCTTGACTGTTATTTAAAAAACAAAAACAAAAACTATTCCTCGATGTTTTTCACATACACACACACAGAACCCTGTTCAACGTCACCTAAGATAAGAAACAGTCATAACATTGCCTTCGTAAGTCGCCAGAACGGTCATTAGGATGTTTTGTACAAACTGAGATATTGACAGGAGAGAGAGTGGTAAATCTCTGATAAATCAAAGCTAACTCCTGGCTAAACACTCGACGATACTTCGTCTAATTTATTTAAACAAGAGATTTCCTAATTATCCACAATCTACGCAGCGCGATGCATTTAACAGATATACTTAATGGCGTCGTTTAACGTAATATCACCGTTCTAAGTCATCAGAATCTTTATTAAAGGTATTTAAGCAAATTCAGGTAGCCAACATAGTGATTTCCCAACTGTTTACCATTTGTACAGTAATAAAAATGCTTCGTGAAAAGTTTGCTCCAATGGGTTTAACGTTCATTCTCGGTGTCGTCGCCTAAGCGTAAGAAAGTCGTAATATCTCCCCTTCCAAGTGTCCAGAATGTCCATTAAAATGTTTACAATGAATACTTTTAACGTGTTCACGTGTACAGGGGTTAAATTGCAAGGTAAATCACTCGGCTTGCCTTGGCGGCTGGAATTCTCCTCTTCTTCGCGTAGAATACGATTAGAATAGCTGCGTATCGACAAGGTTCGTTTTCGTCAAATTTCAAATTCTATCCTTTTCCGGGTTCGTCCCACGAAACAAAAGCAACGTTATCAATTTTCATATTCTTCTCGTTACGTGGAAACTTTTCCTGCGTTAGAGAGACTGCTGTACGATCGAAAACTTGGAAACTGGCTTACGATATACGCGTACTTTCTCACAGAGAAGATGTCTCTGCTAAATGGATTAACTTTTAGCCAACTCTGGAATGAAAGAGCTTTCCTGGAAAAATTACTTATCGCACACACTACGCTCCACTTACACATTTCGATAAGAAGAGGGGAAAAAGCATTGGATAAATATTTCCTCCGAGAGTACAGATACGAAATTCAGATAAAGATAGCCAAGTGTATCATCACACCTGATTTCTACGTATGAATTGTAAAATGGAAAAGGAAACGCACGTCGGAGGAAATTTATCGTTAAAATGCTGCTCTTTTTTAATTGCTCTCCTAGTTCTCCAGATTTCTCCAGGCAGAGAGATAGAGAGGGACACACGGGTGTTTAATTAATGTTTCTAACCGAAGAAAAGTTTCCAAACTTCTTCTCCTCGTTGATCTTACTTTAAAAGACACCAAGTCTAAAACCGAGAAATAAAGAAGAATATAGGGTATTCCCCCCCGTTTGGTTTCGTAAAACACACGAACAATTCGCCTCTCGATTCCACGCAAGCTTGCGAAGAAAGCTCCATTATACCCTCTGTTGGAGAGTTTAATGGAGTTGGTGGTTGAACTATCCGCGTGGGTATCGGACGGAAATTCACCCAGTTGACAATTTTTGCGAAACGAAGGAAAACTAACTAAGCTGGTCGGGAGTACGAGTTTTAGTAAGAAGGAAAGACACGTGAGGAAAAGTGGGTAGCTAGGTTTCTCTAACGACAAGGACAACTCTCGTTGGATGGTGACTGTGCGCACACGGATATATATCTAAACGTCTTTCCGGCTGAGGTATCATCCATCGTACATGATACCTATCCACGTGGTTGGTTTCGCGGTGAAACTTTCGTACCGCGAGATTTATCGGCTATCTCCTTGGTTGATCGCATAAATAATTAAACGACGCTTGTTTTATCAGTGGCCGCGTTTAGAGGTACATACTCGCTCCGTGAATAGAATTGGAAAGCGTCGTTCCTGGAAAATATGCTCCGGGATCGAGTGTTCTTTTGTGAAAATACTCGCCCCAGAGGGAATTTCTTTTTTGCACAGGGTGTGAAGGGAAGAACGGACGGAAATTTCTGTAATTTTTTCATTTTAGTTAAACTTTTATTTCTCTAACGTAAATCTGGTTTTAAACAGAATAGAACTTCTGTTGCAAATAGATTTATTGTTCTTTGATATTTATTTTTACTGTTTTCGATGGTTTTTCAAATTTTTGTAGAGAAATATAGAGGGGTTTCATTTAAAAAAAAAAAATTGAAATTTCAGTTCTTAAGGTATATGTCTATCTGAGAGTTTTGTTACGATAGTTGCTCTCGAGAGTACTCTCAGCTCTTGGCCAGCACTCTCAATGCCGTGTAAACTGATAAGTTTAATTCCCGAGAGCAACTTGAGATAATTTTACACTCAAATCGACAGGTAACCTTAAATTTGGAAATTAACACGTAAGAAAAGAATACGTATTAAATATTTTTTTCGAAAAGTACATTTATACGTAAGTTTGATAAAAATGATCGCATCACGGACGAGATTTCGTGGCTAGACCACGAGGATGCGCTTTTGTGGATGCACAAGTGGCCGGCCGTCCACCCTGCTTCTGCCTTGTCAAACCTGCTGTCCGGTTAACTCCGAAATACCTACAAGAAGAACAAGAGAGACGGAGGACAGACCTCGAGGTCGTCTGTCCTGGCCTGCAACACGCCTGTGCACACGCTTCAGCACGAGACTCTTTTTCTCTGGCTGCGTGCTACGAAATAACTACGTCACGAATTCTGCCATCTGCGGTTTCGTAACGACCAACGCGTGACTTTTCCATTTTCTTCCTTTTTTTTTCCACGCCACGCCACGCCACGCAACGAGCAAGGTGACCAACGAAAAGCTTCTATCGTACGCGTATACTTTAAGTCTGTTTCCACGAACTTCTAAATCGCTTGAAATTTCCTCACTCGAGACACGTCACAGACTAAAAAGTCTGGAGATATTTCGAATACAGAAGTTTCATTTCACTTATGAGATAAATATCTCGGAACATACGTCACGTATTACATTTGTATTTTTAATTACGAAACATCGATGAAAATCCACCATCCCGTTGAATTACCGGTGTTCACGTTCAGCTCTATATATTTAATTACGCGTAATACAATGTAATGTAAATTTCTAATTTATTCGACGATAAAAGAATGATAAACATTATTCTACTTTTGAAGAAAATAGGATATCTCGTAAATTCAATTGTGACGATAAACAATAAATAATAGATTATATTTAACAAATGGATGTATTTTAACAATTAGTCGAATCTACGACCGAAACACCAGAAGTAATAAAATAAGGCGTATTGTGTTTCAACCAAACCCCAGCGTTATTTCATTTCGTGTATTCTCATATGCACAAAAAGCATCTGACCAAAGTAACATGATCTGTCCGTAGGGAGTAACGTAAACTCGAGCGAGAAAACGTAAACAAGCAGGAAAACCGCAGGCGAGCGCGACAGGAGCTGTGATTCACTCTCGATTATCATGCGTAGTATTTTCAGATTCCTTATTGACAACGAAGACGAAAGAAACTTGCTTTGATAAAGAATAAAATCACCAAAGCATACACAACACACTTATATTTCACAATTAACTTATTTGAACGAATAGCCATCTCTTATTGGTTCAAATAATAAGAAATCAAAGATGGCGGAACAAAAAACTATCTGTCCTACCAGACGACTCTATTAACCTTAATTGAACAATTATTGACCCTTTATTTTCTTTTATTTTTGTATAATATACCGTGGAAATAATAAATATCACATGTTACTCTGTTATCAAACGTAATTTATCAACACTCAAATAAAATATCCCTAAGGTTGATCAATGGGTAACCTGGTCTTCCTAGAACGCACCGACAGATCGAACAATGCTATACAAACTTTTCTACGCACAAAGAAATACCCATAGAAAGTGTTCCCTTCTGAAGGGAAAAATATAGGTCCACGAGCTCGTTCTAAGAACATTCATTCAGGGTGACAACGTACGACAAATATTTCCCGGCTTTTTCTACACACGATCCACCAGTGAAATTATAAGGCGGGCAGAAGAAGAAAGAAGCGGAAGGTCCTCACCTGTTGAAGGTTTGCTCGTACTGCTTGATCTCGCGACGGGACAGTTCGTGGAACTCCGTGTAAACGTTCACGAATTTGTATTGCTTTTTCACGTCTTTGCCCTCCTCAAGCTCCTCGTTGATCCTCTGCCTCCTACTAAGCAGATTACTGAGCTCCGCGTCTGCCGGCATCCCGATCGTTTTCAACCGCCTTCACCCTTCGACTTTTTCTTATTGTTAACCTCTTCGATATCGATTTCGCGAATGGCGATCGTTGATACTGTCGATGCTCGACTCGAATGATTGTTACAATGTGGTAGAACTTGCAGAGAATACGATACAACAAGGAATAAACGAGAAAACAACGATATTAGCTGACAAGTTGAAGGTTAGCACGAAAAACAAGACACAATGTCGCCGGCACGGTGAGCCAGCGTGCACTGACGGTGTGCCGAGTGGCGCGGGCAGTAGGTACCTTTGGAAACCAGTGCCGTAGCGACACGGTGTCACGCGAGCGCCCTTCCAATGTTGATCGATTTATAACATAAATATAAATTTTTTACAGAATGTTACTCTGTACTTGTTAAATCTCATATTATTAATAATTAAAGTATCTAAACAGGAACTATTTCTAAGGAACATTTCTACTGATATTATTATTTACCAAACCCAGGCAAACTGAAATGATTCGTCCACGTTATTTTTATATCAAATCGCGTAATTTCTTCTCACGGAAGTTGATCGACATTGATTCGATGCATCGATAAGCTAACCTTCGAAGAATTTACGCGATAATTTTGTGGACAGTTCGTCTAGGATGAATCATTATAAAACTCGCAAGAATTTACGCCTGTCCAACACAAACGATCTGATTATAACTCTTCTTCAGTACCGTACTCTCGAATGAAAGTTTCCATTATACACAAACATTATTTGCGTATTCCCCTACCAGGTACGAAATGAACACAACACCGACATCATAAACCATTCTTAAATACAAAAACTGTTCTGTCCTATACGCCGTACATACTTATGTATATGTACATAAACAGATTAAATTTCAAAGACTTTCTGGACAACTGTTGTCAGTCGTTCGCCAGTATTCACATTTGCGACACTTCCTGTGTCTACTAATACGTTCATTCTAAATTACCAACAAATATTCTAAAAAAAAATCAAGCATACGAAAAAATGACGTCCAAGTGTGTAATCAATCACTTCTTTACCGTGTTCTAAAAATAACGGAGAATGTGATACACCATTCCTCCAAAGACAAAATATAAGAAGAAACACGAAACTGGTCGATATCAGCCTCTTTTCGCGCGTCAATTACGAACAGCATCTGCTGTCCAACCCTTCACTCGAAACAACAGCAAAACTTCCGGGTGATATCGGAAATTATCGATGAGTTGTTCATACGAAATCGTTCAATACATTAATGAATCATATATCGAAGCAAATTAACAGAGATAACGTTTGAAATGTGAAAGAGATAAAGGATGTCTTCGTCGTTTAAGAAGTTGAAGAAGAAGCGAATGATCGCTGACAAACGAAATTCACATTTCTGCAGCACGCCTGTGGAAGGTGCTCGCAGGCCGAGTAGCATAAGCGTTTCCGCTGTTGATACCAACTCTTCGTCGAGTACAAGAGGACAAGGCAAACCTCAAGTAATACAGAAGGTTCCTCTTAAAAAACGGATAAAGAAAAGAAAGCAGCTGACGAGGGAGCTTGAAAGAAAGGAGAAAAAAAACGAGGAAAAAGAAAGACAAAAGACGAAGAAGAAGAAGAAGAAGAAGAAGAAAACGCCAACCCTGCAGGTGGACTCTGATAAAGATTGGGAAACGTATGATGAGACTTTTCGACAGCCTTCGTTCAAGGTGGTCACTTCTGGGTCCGGGAATGATGTCTTGTTCAAATCTCCGGAAAGGGTTCGAGAAGCACCACGTTTCATCGATGACCACCTGGAATCGTCACCTTTTCCATTTAGGAGACAGGAAGTCGAAAGTCCAAAGAGGATCAGCTTTACCGAGGAAGAGGGAACGTTGCCTTTGAAGGAATTGCCATTTTGTTCTAATATATATTATTTTGATACCGATGAGGAAGAGGATTCGTTAAAACTCAGTAATTACAATGTTCCAATTGTTATAGTCCATTTGAATTGATTGTTGTATGTGTCGTTATGTGATATTATTTGTGTGTACATTCTCGAATTCGTAATCATCTTGTACTCAAACATGTGTAGGTTAGGTTCAATTGCAACTAAAAAAACGAAAATTTGATTAGTTAGAAAAGAAAATAACTTCTCAAGGGGGTAGCTTTTTTCGTTAATCAATGAACAAGATTTTGGAAAATATTTTTGCGAAAATAACTTAGCGTGATTGTATTTTAGGAAGAGAAAGGACGATTAAGACGTATCTTGGTCTGAGGCCAACGAAACCACGAGGAAATGATTTGAGGATTGAAAAATGCAAAGAATGGTTGGTCGATGTGCCAATTCCAACGGCGTCGAGTAATCTTCTTTGGGATGATTTCGTTAAGAATAATCACAAAACAATTAGCAAGTATCTTGCATCACCTAATAATGACAGAAAGAAATCGTTATTGACCAGACGTCATAGACAACGAAATAACGAGACCGACGACGAGGACGATGAAAGTAAGTGATAAAATACTTTACGGTAAGATAATATCAAATAATGGATTTACCTTTTAAATTGTGATTAATTGGACATTTAGACGAAGCTGCAGAAGAATGGTACAATGTAAATAGTGTAGTAACTGAATCAGGTAAGAAGATGGCCGTTGCGTGTGGACACTGTGACAAATATTCACGAAAATGGGTTCGATATAACGATGTGTACAATTTCCCTGAAAGGGATGATGACGACCGTGATGTAAAGGACGAAACCAGAGAGAGGATAACCCTGAACCAATTTCTTGAAAAATGTAGGGCTAAGAAAACAAAGGGAGAATTGGGGTCAAGTTCTTCGTCTCCAATATATCAGCAAAGTACTGAAAACAATTTGAAGGATTTCAGAAAAAATTTGGTTAAAAAAAAGAAAAGAAAGAAAAGATTTCGTGAAAATTCCGAGTCTGATACGAAAATGTCGAAAAGAGAAATGGCAAACGTGACGGAATCAGAATTGCAGAGGATACGCGAAGTTCGAAAATTCGCATCACGATTAAACGCAAAAGAAAAAACAATTAATTACAACGAGATATCGTTAGCCACAACTTCAAAAAACAACACTTCAGATTTAAGAGTATCTTCCTTAAAAAGAGTAAATACGAGAGGTACAGACGACAGGAAAGACAATTGCAAAAGGCGAAAACAAATTGATACAAAAAGTAAACCTAAGATTAAGGCGGTAACCTCATTAATTTCAGTGCGATTTGTAAAAGGCAAACAACAGTGGCGAATCACAAATGCTATTTAAATAAAATGTTATATACTTATTTATTTATTTATTTATGAAATCGTATATTTTTATTTCGAAAAGATTCAGTATCGTTGAATACTGAATATTTTGCTGTTTCTGATTTTTTCGAAATGCTATTGTGTATGATGAAATTTATGTTTGAAATTCTGTACACATACTACGTTTAAAGTTTTTGATTATATAACACCAAATTTATACCGCGTAAATTGAATTGTTGGATGTTCAATATGAAAAGAAATATAATACTTATGCTCGCATCTAAAAGGTGATTCTTTAACGATTCTTACCTATTATCTTTATTGCTTTTTGATATTTCTTAAATTTTCCGAGTAAATATCGAAATAAAGTCGAAGAATACATCGCAGTATTCATAAAAAGAAGTATAACCTAATGTTATACTCCCATCATTTCATAAAATAATATATTGAAAGAAAATATAATGTTATACTGCATTGAAAGTTTACTATTTTTAATATAACATTTATTTAGAGAAAGTGAATAATTATTAACAGTACTTATTTGCTACAAAGGAGGTTAAAACGTAATGTAACGCACCTGGAAGTTTTTCATCAAGTTTAATGAAGCTAAACAGTTATTGAATTTTCTAGAATTTTTTAGTTACTCGTTATGTTGAAGATGTCGCAAGATACTTTGTAACGTTTAATTTAGCTCAGTTTTAGATAATGTAAATTACAGTACGCTAATTACCACAGCAGTAACGATCACTCGATTTAATACTGTAGTTCGATGATACTTTCTGTCTCTTTTCTTCCTTAAAGAACGTTGAAATAAACGACGTTCGCAGTGAACAGTATGAATTTTATTCTTGACTTTTTATGGAACGTGTTACTAAAGATGCTGCAAACAGTTTGGTTCGGTAAACGGAAAATAACAAATTCATTGAGTATATTTGTTAAAACGAATACGGGAAATACACTTGCCGTTGATTTAGATCCGAAATGGGATATAAAAAACGTAAAAGAGATAATAGCATTTCAAATGGGAGTATCACCTGAAGATATAAAAATAATATTTGCTGGCAAAGAATTACACAATTCAACGATACTAGAAGTAAGTTTGTATATTTTACAAGATAAGCTATTGACAATGTTTATTTTTAAAGTGCAAAACAATTTAAGTGTGATAACCTCACTTAATCAGAACTTTTGTCGTAGGAATGTGACTTGGGTCAGCAAAGTATCTTACATGCAATTCGTACTCCACACCAAAAACTTAATAAAAGTAAAGATACAAGTACAATTGATGAGTCTTCAGAACTATCTGAATTAAATGATAGTGGTGGAAAGCCAATGAATGAAACTCTTACTGATTTACCTTTAGATGATTCAGATCCAGAAAAAAACTCATCCATGGAAGGTAGAATAATCGTAACCTTTTAAAGGGTAAACATGACTGATTAAAGTGAATATTAATCAAACACAGTTTGTAGTGTAAAACAGACAGCTGTAATTTTATAAACATATTATTAATATACCATTTACATTCATAGAGAAACAAGATAACCGAGCACATTTCTTTGTATACTGTTCAGCACCTTGTAAAGCTGTAACAGTAGGAAAATTAAGAGTAAAGTGTGCAACTTGTAATAGTGGAGCAGTTACAGTAGATAGAGATCCTCAATGTTGGCCAGATGTATTACTACCACGAAGAATAACAGTTCATTGTGAAAACAATTTTTGTCCAGTACCTATAGACATTTCTAATGATGATACAGAATCTCAAGTTTTATATGCACGTTTCTATTTTAAATGCGGAAATCATGTTAGTTTGGGAGAAGAGGATGAAGCAGTTCCTCTTTACCTTGTAAAACCAAATTTAAGAAAAATACCTTGCCTTGCTTGCACAGATGTTAGGTGAATCATTTATTGAACTTAATATTAGTAGAAAGAAATAACATTTATAACTGTGGCCCTTTTTATAGAGACATGGTTTTTGTTTTTCCATGTGAAGCTGGTCATGTAACTTGCCTTGATTGTTTTAAAAATTACTGTTCCGTTCGTTTAAGAGAACGTCAGTTTCAATTTGATGAGAATCAAGGATATTATACACTTCCATGTCCAGCTGGATGTTCAAATTCTTTTATTCCAGAAGTTCATCATTTTCATCTTCTTACTCCAGAGCAGGTATATTATATAAAGTATATATTTAAAACATCTTAAAATATTAACTATATATGTATTACATAGTATGAACAATATCAAAGATTTAGTACAGAAGAATATGTTTTACGAGCTGGTGGACTTTTATGTCCAAGACCAGATTGTGGTATGGGTATTATACCAGGATCTCCAGACAATGGTACTGATGAATGTAGAAGAATTCAGTGTATTGGTGGTTGTGGGGTAACTATATATAAATAAAAATTTTCTAAGACAGTCAATTTCAACTATTTACAATGTAATAGTATATTTTTGATTTCAGTATGTATTTTGCAGAAGATGTTTACAAGGTTTTCACTTAGGAGAATGTGAATTACAGCCATCTGAGTCTTCTAATACAATAAATCAATCCGGATATTCAGTGGATCCACAGAGATTGAAAGATGTATGCAGTATCTTTTACGTCACATTTATTTATTAATCAAATATGCTATTTTATGATATTTTATTTAGGCAAAATGGGATGAAGCCAGTAAGAAAACTATAAAAATCTCAACGAAGCCATGTCCAAAATGTAGAACTCCAACTGAAAGAGATGGTACCTCAAAATATCAAAAGAAGATTAAATGTTTAACAAATTTATATTTTTAAATTCATTACATTATTTTACAGGGGGATGCATGCACATGGTTTGCACTAGAGCAGGCTGTGAGTATCATTGGTGTTGGATATGTCAAACACAATGGACAAGAGACTGTATGGGTAATCATTGGTTTGGCTAATATGTGACTACTTATATTATTCAAATATCATAATTTGTATAAGTGTAAGGAAAAAAGAATTAGAATTGTGACTATTATATAAA
>NW_017100177.1:1127675-1145097 GCF_001263275.1 Habropoda laboriosa
ATTTTAAAAAGTTATTACCAATAAAATGTATAAGTATGTACCTTTAATGTTTTTTTTATGTAAAAAAGGTATACATACGAATATTTATTTGTGAATAAATTGTATGTCTTCTTTGAGCAAATTATCTCATGGTTTTATTGTACTCCCTTTAGCTGCTAGGAAGGTATATGAAAAGGTATGTGCAAATTTAGTGTATTTTATTGTAGTGATTATATTACCTCTAATACATCTTATCTAAAAACATTAAGACACGGTTTAAGGACGGATTTTTTTCTAAGAATTTGACATTAATTTTACATCAGTGAGTTGCAAAGTACATAACTACTTTGATAATCCACCAAATTATCTAATTATTTAATTAACCTCATATTTACCAAGACACTTTTATGCATTGTCTAATATTTTATTATATACTTATCAATAATTTCAGTTATCTATATATATATATATCGTTTGTATTGCACCCAATAGGATATTGTGACAACTTAAAACGATTCCGTTCATATTTATAGTCACCTAACTATTAAGACAAATATAGAAATGATCAAGTAGCAACTCCATACCTTAAATAAAACCAATTTTATCACATACTGAAATCAAATTGCCGTTGTTTGTGGTGCCGGTGGTGGTGTCAACGGTGTCCAGGCGGTAGCTTGATGATCATTACTTGCAATATCCGAATCCTGTCGATGGTGTCTGTCGATAACCGTTGTTAGATATCTTCTGTTCTCATCCGACTGTACATCGTTCAACGTATCAGCATTTTGGTCAGAATAACTAACGGGTATATGATGTTCCTTCGAAGGGGGATCATATTCGACACTAACAGGAGATACTGTTCCAGTTTGTTGGATCGGTTGCAAGTGTAACATTTGAGAATGATGATGCTGTGGATGACGATCGGGTGTTGTCGATTGAACAGGAGAAGCATGATACTCGTGAACATACTCATCAACAGGGGGTACTGCATCCGTGCCATTTGGATGCAAAGAATGATGCAATCCTGTATGTGGGACTGACGTATAGGATGACATCTGATGGTGTAAATGCAAATTTAAATTTAAGTAAGATTGTTGTTGCTGCTGTTGCTGTTCTGACAGAGACGTAGGGTGGATCCAAGCCGAGGTGTCTGTGCAGTGACTGTGTTCCTGGGGGACTGAGGACAGATTCGATGGTACATATAAAGTGCAACCTGTAGCGGTGGTTGGTGAAGCTGTTCCAACAACGCCTCTACTGAACACAGCGTGCGAAGACGAGGTTGGCGATGGTGAAGGAGACGTAGGCCATTCTTGTGTGGGCGGCAGACATGCTGGATTTAAATTTTGCAAAGATTCTGGACTGCGTGGTGACCAACCAGGTGCTGCTACGTATGCTGTGGAATGCAAGAGTTGTACTGAACTGTACGGATCCGCACGTTGTTCTGTAATGATCCGAGAATTCATTGTTTGACGAAACTTTGAAAAAAGGCGGGATTATAAAATTGACCATAGAAGATCAAGAACTCACCATCTTGAATGTATTTGTGTCTCAGTGTGTAAGGTGCCGATCTACATGTATTTCTGTGGCCAGCTGTAGAAACGCTGCAAGAATTCGAGAGATGATTATTGACTGTCACTGACGCTTGATTTTGCGCGGCTGCAATGGCGGTGGCTGTGTTGTATTCGTATCCCATGGTAGGTTGTGGCAAAAACCAAGCGCCGCTGTCTAGAATTTATAATTCCATATTTTCATAATTAGCAAAATAATCGACAAACAAGAAATATATTTAACGAACAGATTTACTATGATCGATGAATTGAAAGCAATCAGTTAACTTACATTGTGGATAAATCTGCGGATCGGCAGGTCTTTCTTTAGCGTCTAGGAACGCCTTCGCGAAAGGATTGTATTTAATCTTCAAATTTGTGACATCTTCGTTTTGGTAGGCTGTCACCGCTATGAATTGTGTCTCTGGATAACGGTAAGTGAGCACCTGAACATCATTTGCATAAATTACAATTCCCTTGGATGACATCAATTATTATATTTCTCACTTTTTTCATAACAAGCTAAAATAAATCGACGAACATTTTATGTAATATCGTACCGTTCTTTCTTCGACCGCGTCCACGCGTAACAGATGAACTCGTGGCTCGTATTTATGTAGAGAATTCAACATAATCTGTCCGTTTCCATTCGATTTGTTTGTTAGCTTTACTTTAGCAAACGACACAGCTTCCTTCATCCAGTGGGACCCAAAATTCGGACTCTCCGGATGAATATAAATTGGATTCGGTGGAGCGACTTCTGCTTTCCCGCCTGGAATCCACTCGCCGTTCACGTATTTCCACCTACGAGCACGATTTAACAAGATTCATAATATAAAACATTATGAAAAATTACGATTCTAATTAATAAAATTCTTCGTTCACTCGTAATTTTAATATTCATAAAAATACTATGTGGATGATGATTTCACGAATTAAAAATACTGTTCCAATTAATTCAGAGTCGAATTTAATTATGTTTCAGACATCGTCGGTGTATTTTTTACCTATGCGGATCCACCTGGACGAATTCAAGAAGAAGAGTGTACATAGCTTTCGGCTCCAAGCCTCGCGCGACCACTTTGACAACGGGGAACATCCGTCTGAAAGTAAAAGACGAAGAGAGCATGAGGGCTCGACGAAGTTTTCTTCTTTCTATTTTATTGACGTATTCCAAACTTCCTTTATCCTTATCTAAATTTAATTCTCGCTAGTACTAGCTACCACAAGACATTTTGTAAGATGATAACGCGAAGACTCGCGTCCCAAAAAGGAGCAGAATTTTATAAACACTAATGAAAGTAACACTGAAGGCGGCGAGCCGGCAGAAGAATCGAGCCGCCGGCAATAAAACTTTACGATGCCTACAATCCTGGGTAAAACATTCTCCTGTTGAGCTGGTGCCCACGGACACTTTGCCCTGTCGGATGAAAAACGCGGTCGACAAACTGTAATCGTTTTTAATAATATACGAATCGTAAAAGTAGTCGGTCGGGACACGCTTTGGCGAATATCTTTCGGTTTTGCCGGCCGTATACGCGCGAGTTGTTGCTTCGTTGTGTCAATTTTGCTCCTTTCAAGCTTTCGTTTTCTCGAGTTAGATCTTTTTTCTTTCCGTGTGAGAAAAAAAAGCAGTGTTAAACCTTGCGTAAAATGATGCAACAGAATTTTAGCGAATTATTACGTGGCAATTGCCACAAGTATTTCTTAAAAGCCTGGAACAGTGTCGGTATAATCTAATCTAATTTCGAAGAAACAAGCAAGACTGTTTATCGTTGACCGTGGATTAGAAGACCAGAAGAAATATTTGCCGTTGATCATGTTCTCCTCGTTAATTTGAATCGGTGCGAAAGAGGCTGCAAACAGACAGTACAATCACAAGGGAATAACATACGATCCTCTTTCTGTGGCAAACATGGAATATTCATTCGCGTGAATCATCTAAATTCTCGTAACGCTCTCTTGCAATCATCTTCCTCCATTCTGTGCTCCTTTTTTTTTTCTCTTCTTTTCCACGGTGTATATGAACTATTATTTTTACCTTCTGGCTTGTTCGCACCGACGCTCTAATTAATACATTTTTACGCGCGACGAAGAGCCATCTTTGCTCTCGGACCTTTCGACCAGCGAGGATCCTTCAAGCCTCTCGAATGTGAAACCTGCCGTGTACTATTTTAAATGTGCAAATGACTCATATGTGTCGGTGTATCGTTCGATGCAATGTTTTTTTCCAGCTGACAGTTGTCGCTTTTTTCTTCTTCTAAGAATATGAAACTTTTAACATCTTCCGTCTCTATCGCAGATTATGAAAATCCATATCGTACATTTTTCTCCAGAATTTCTCGACATTTTTCAACTATTACACACTCACCTTCCATTTTTAGTGACGATCATCTCGTTGGTCAGACACTGGAACTTGGTCCACAGATCTCTGTCTTCGAGGGACAACGAAAGGGGTAATCCTTGACTTCCGCTGACAGTCATAGCACTAATACTCTGACCGGAAACCACCGTTCTCTCGTTACTCCTCTCCTCGTGATCTTCCTCAGGAGACGCTCGACTTTGTCTTCCAGCACTAGTTCGTTCCCTTTCACGATCCTCGTGAACTTCTCTCTCGCGTTCCCTCTCGCAACAGGATGACCGTGCTGGAGAACCAGGCGTAACCGGTGCTGGCTGCATTTTCTCTCTTCTTCGAACCCTTGTAAGACGAACACTATTCCCAAAAATTCTTACAATTCGATCGTCTCTGATGATGATAAATAGAGAATCATAACCAACACTATGTTACAGGATATCTTCGTGAAGACGGAACAACGATATCGGAAGAAATTACGAAGGGTATCGAGAAGAAAAAAGGGGAACAGGGAGAAGAAAAAAACAAGCTTCGTCTGATACGACTTTTCAATTTTCCGAACGAATTAATGATTCGGATGGATGTGTAAAAATGGCGAGGACGTGACAAAGAGGAGACAAAGCGTCGAAGAAGGACAGGAAGCGTCGGTGGCGGGCGTATTCCTCGCCTGAGAGACTATTCGGTCCCGCGGCCGCGTGGCCCTGCTCGTAACACTTGGGCGCGATATTTCACACTAGTCGGCGAAGACGAGCCGAAGACTGACTGCTGACATATCGTCGTCTCTGTTCGACGTCTTTCTTCTCTCTATTCTACGATGGTACCCTCGCCGGGAACCATCCAATCGATGTCTGTACGCGGTTCTCCTGTTCTACGGGTGCTAATTAAACTCTAAATTAGGAAGCCTCCTCGGGAGCAGCATGGCGGCCACGTAGTCAAGCAACGTCGATTGGCCACGAGGAACCACGCTCTGTTTCAGCGATTTCACTGGCGGTTAGATTCTTTTCGAAGATAGAGGACATTGGTTGCCGCCTTTCCTACATTTCCTCGACCAATCCATGCACGGGACCATTTTACGATTCCACGTCGGTTGGTCGAACCTCGAGAAAACACGAGGCCCGCCAGTCCGCCCACGCGACAGTCGTGGACAGTCGTGTTCGATGGCACGATCTCTCCTCGAGCATCGCGATCCTCGATCGAGATCTCTCTCTTCATCCCGTGGACTGCACCATTTGTTTGCTCGTTCATGCGTTCACCGGTTCATCGTCGGGACAGTTCGTGGTTCTTTTTCATTTTTTTTTCTTTCTCCTTTTTATGATCGAAGTGCAGCGGCTAGAGAGCTGATCGCATGGACGGATTAAGAATGGAAGATTCTCTTACGTCGTGTTTCGATCAAAAGTGTCGCCTGATTTCTGTGTACGGTTTCTCGAGACTTCAATGTTAATTCAACTTCAAGAAGATTTGGAAGAGTGAGAGCTGTAGAAATGCTGGTAATTATTTTTTTGTCGTCCTTTATAAATTGATACTGTGATTAGAGGATCGAGTGCTTTGCATTCGATTAAAAGTTAAGTATGAATCTGTGATATAATTCTTTTGCACACTTCGAAAAATGTTAATTGTCTCTCTTCTAATTAACCGTAAATTTAGAACCATGTATCTGATTCGTAACAATTTCTCGATCCATGTGAAATCAATACTTCTAATTATTTTCACTAGAAAAGATCTCCCGAGTTAACCCAAAGCTGTTAATTATTCCGTTAATTCTCTCGTGATTCGAAATTTTTCAAGGTAATCGTAGCAACTAAATGAATCTCCGTACACGCAAGTGCACCAATTTTTTCGAAGACTATTCGTTCCTCGAAAAAAAGAAAAAAGAAAAAGGAAGAACACTCGAGGACCGCAGCTGCAAGCGAAACAGTTAACCATTTCGACGGACAGACGAACAGACAGACAGACAGAGTGACCGTTTCGAGTCAAATGACAAAAATCAACAGCAAGTTACGTCCGACCAGCCGATGTATCGCGAGTAGATATTTGACCAGGACCGTTTCTTGTTTGCTATCGTGCGCGGTTTTGGCTGGTAAAGTAACCATTCAGCCCTGACAGATATTTGTCCTAGTAATTTCGTAGAGGGAAAAGTCGCGATATCGGTGCTGGCGAAGCGGCGAAGATATAACAGAGAAGTTATCTCTGTTAAATGAACACCGTGTAACCATCGTCGATCCATCATTTGTTCAACGGTTGCCTGTGCACCTCGGTTATTAGCGAAACTGATGTCAAAGATGAGAGAGATATTCCATTTTCGAAAAAGACCACTCGGTCGTTTGTAACTACGTGAAGATCCCAGGAATCGGTCGGAAATCTTCAAACTCTTCGAACCGAACTCGTGTTCTCAGCATTTCCTGGAACATTCATTCTGACGTGTTTTTCTTAGACATTACTAATTCCTATTTATAATCCTTTTTATGGATTTATTGGTCCTGTCTAATTAAACAACGAAACACACAGTCGTCGATACTGTACATCCTTCGTCCCCCGTTGCAATTCTTTATCTCGGATGCATCGACAGTGGCTGAGGTAATAAAAAAAAGGAAGAAAGAAGAATATCTTTACCACGAAAATCCTACGCGATGCTTGATATTACCTGTTGTATACGAGTCGTTTACGATACGGATATCCCGTCCGTCACTACCTGTCGGTTAGGTAGCTCACCTGACGGATTGGGAGGTCCACACCAATGTTCTTCGGTCGCGTTTGAAGAATGCCGCCTTCTGCTGGCTCATCTATAATAAACATCCACGATTACGATCGACGGTGATAAACCATCGCCGACCAACCAGCCTTTTGTTCCCTTTTATATTTACAAATTGCATTCTTACACGGAAACGGAAGCGTTTAATACCTTTTACTCAGGATCGGCAAGCATTTTTTTTTCAATACTTTTTCTTACTTGTTCGATTTCGACGAATGAAAGTTGCAACGATTATCTTGTCTTCTCTTCGTAGTACATCTCCTGTGGTTTTATTGCTTACTTCGTCAAACGTACATCTTACCGACGGAGTATTATCTTTAATCTGTTTATTTAATGTCTAAACAATTATCAGATACAGAGAATTGATCGGAAAATATGAAATCTAATTGGTAGCTACTGTGAATATGAAATTAGACAGTGGATTTAGTTTACGAACGAGGTATATTTTCCATTCAAACTTGAAGAGAATAATGTACAAGAAAATATTATCTTTAATAGTCTAACTTAATGAAAGAAATAATTGTTTGTTAATCTAATATGTTAAATGAGACGTCTTTGTGTTCGAAGAAGGTTACTGTTACACGTAAAGACTAGCATTTCTCTTGTAAAACGTTTGTTTCGTTTCCTTCAAAATGGTCTTATCAAATATTTCCATCCTTCTTCCCGGAAGAGACGCTCGAGTGTTTCGGGGAACCGCCGTTCTCCATCTTTAAAGCTGTCTGCTTACGAATATCCTCGTCGAAGTCGTCGTCTCCGTTAGTGTCGCTACTTCGATTCCCGTTACTCGGTGTACCGATTATCACGTAACTTCCGTCACCCCTTTCGCTCGCGAACGACTCGTAATTCTCGATTTGACGCAGTATCTCCGACGGATGGGCCATCGTGGTGTTCTGACAGAACCATTCTTTGTCCCTCGCGTGATGGGAACAGTCCAAGAATGCAGTGCAATTCTGTATAGATTTACGTTTATAAAAAAACGTTGATAAGTGAATTATTTATTCGAAGAATAGAATCTTTCGTTCGATAATTATCAGATTTCTTAAGATTCTAAGAATCTTATTTCTGAGATATTGAAGATAATGATGAGTTCTAAGATACTGAAGATAATGAAGATTTCTACGATACTGAAGATACCGATGATTTCCAAGATATTTCTGAGACAAGGAACTTTTGAAAAATAGAACTATTTTTTAACATTTTTTAATACAGAAGTCAATCTCTGGACTTCCTTGAATTAAAATATTTCTCTAAAAAGGGTGGAAAAATATTTCACTTCGTTTCGTTTATTTTTCAGAGTGTTTAATTACTCCTTACCACAATGTTGTCCGAAATTCTGGATACTCCGCATCTCGATTGACTGGCGAACCAGCAGCACTCGTCGGGCATGATTCGCGAAAGGATCTCCCCGTTTTCGGTGATCCTGTGAATGGCAGCGGAGGTTCCAAGGATTCCGCAGGATCTCGACGCGAAAGGAAAGATAACAGGACTGGGAAGGTAAGTCTTCGGGTGTAACTGAATAGAATAATAACAGACCAATACGGTAATTTCGTCATTTTCATCTTTTTTGTGTTTTTTTTTTCGTTTTTTTTCTTTTAATGTTCTTTTACTCCTTTACTGCTGTCGTACAGACATCCGTTTCAACTCTCGTTACGCTGTTCACGCACGATCTTTCTTTCGTTTAACACATTCCTCTATTTCTCTCATTCAAACTCATCAAAGAATCTCACTGGTTAAGCTGGTATTTTCGTGTTCGAATGAAAAATGTTGAATTTAAGCTCAATAATACCGATATTATTGTGGTTCAACGTACACAGTGTACGAATGAAAAAACATGTTCTCTAACTCGGTTTAATCGCATACTGTCCAGCATTTAACCCTATCAGTTCTGCCCTTTCTTGATCGATTACTTTACGATTCATCCCCCTCTTTTCTTTATTTCGCTTATCAAAGGTAGATGTATCGAGCTACGGTTTACATTTAATACAGTAGGCTAGATTGAGCGTACATTCACTCCGCAAAAGTTCAAAACTGATAGAATTAAAACTTGGCGAAATATACTTCTTCCTCTTCCTCTCTTTCTTTCTTTCTTCTTCTTCGTCTTCTTTCTTTTTCTTGCGTTGGAATTTGATACTTAATAACACGAGCCTTTGTAAGGACTTTTCTCACCAACTTGGCACTTGTAGGATTAAGAGATGTACAATGGTTCGTAATCGTTCTCGTTTCTATACATTTCGATATCCCTTAACACGTTTTCCCTAGCGATTAGAATGAATAGGTTTGCTAATAATTAGACAGAAAGTCAAGTTACGAGTTATAATACGAGTTAAGTTTTTTTTTTTTGCATTTTTTTCTGTTAATCGTTCGCCACTTCCGTTCCTCCTCTTCTCTCTCTATCTTTCGTTTCTCTTTTCTTTTCCCGTTCTCTTTTCTCGATTCCTTTCGATGGTTCACCATTTTCTTCTTCTTCTCTTCTCCTTTAACCGTACTACCTCTACACAGAATTATCGTTGCCAATAATGAAACGTGGATTACGCATATCTCTCCTTAATCGTAAAGACGTGGTAATTCCCCCCTATAATATATTACATGCCTGCATCGCCAACAAGACAGATCGGTAAAGTAACAAAATTATTAAAATTTCAAGTAATCAACGTGTCACTAAAATTTCGTCATAGGATTCACTTATTGGAGGCGACGAGATTGGCGTGATAAGAGAATTGCAAATGTGAAATCCCTTTGTTGTCTTAACTTTTGGCCCGTTCGAGATACAAACGCTACTGTGATTCTTCGTTAAATTAGGTCCATGCGTTTGTCGTTAAATTGTTCGTTTCTCATTAACCATCGCTGTATATATTTCTCAACCATCGCTGTATTAAAGGTGAAAAATTTCAAAAAACTGGACCTCAATCGAGCGTTATATATATATAATTTGTGCCAGTGCACTAATAATCCAAAAGTTAAAACAACCAATGGTCGATTGTTCTAGACAAATAATTACACGTGTATCGTTAAAATTTCTAACGAAGTTCTTCCTTTTTCTCTCTCTCTCTCTCTCTCTTTCTTTCTTCTTCTTTATCACAACTCGCCTTTTCCGACGTCGCGACGATATTCAGCGTGTTTTTCCCCGCTGTGTACATCTATAAACTACGTCGTTTTAATTTTAAAACAAATCACAGCATTTACATCATTCCATGCTTCTCGGACGTTCTCTTTATCTGTCCGGGAACAAAAAAGTCGAGAATGTTGCCATCGTTAAGTACTTCTACTACGCTCGATCAATATTCATCATAAACTTGAACCCGTTCGTCGATTGAACGGTGATCGCCACAATGTTCAAGCCGACTGTTTGTTCGACGAAACATCCTGTTCGTGAACTATATTTAATTTACTTTCACGTAGATCTTCGTTTAACACGTTCCACGTTGTATCGATACTCCGATAAATCAGAGAAAATAGATATTTGAATACGAGCAATTTTTTCAATTCTCTTTTACCAGTATTTTTAGAGAAATTTATAAAAAAGGACGACTCGATCATTTTTAATTTTTTTCAAAGATTCACTGCCAAAGGTAATACACGGAGAATCTTTTATTCGAAACAACATCGAACGTGTTAAAGAACATTTCTCTCACGTTTCAAACGTGTATTCTTGCCTCTTGTTCCGGGCAATCGAGCGAACAGAACGAGGGAAGGTTTTCCTTTTCATACGCGATAAAATACGTGGGACGTAAGCGCGACGGTGAACGCGAAATAAAAGCTTCTCTTGTTAATTTGGTCCCATTATAGGTACAGGGTAGCTGGCATGAATTATGTCAAGTCGATGTACCGATTGTGATGATAGATCGATCAACACGAGTCACAGGTGCCTGCACGGGATTCGGAACTTCGCGGTAAATTGAAACAATAACTTCTAAAATTAAATCGCCGAAATAATACAAAGAAAAATCGTTCTCGAGTGTGATTTTTTTTCAATTTTTTCAAAAAATTCTTCTCGTTGAAACGATCTAACTAAATTGTCACAGTAGATCGTTCATTTTCCCTTCGATCCAATACAACATCGCATCGTCAGCATGTTAATGCAAGAGATTCTAAAAACAACTTCTTTTTGTTTTCTTCTTCTTCTTCCTCGTTTCTATGTATATTCTGAAAAGGTCCCAAAGTTACCTTAATAAATGGATTATTAAATGTACGTTAAAATGGATATATAAAAAATCCCGATAAACCCTATGTGCGGTATTATTTTTCAAGTTGCATTATAAACTACAAGTCTTACCATCTACAGTCTTAAACTTACGAAATTTCTCGTTCGATCATTTTTTTGTTTTCCACTTACGCTTTAGTGACATTAACACGCCGAAGTTGCGATATTTTTTTTTTCGTCTTTTCTCTTCGGAAATATTTCGATCTGCTGTTTAACGTTCGAGAGAAAATAGGGAAAAAAGAGTAGTTCCGAAATGTTGAAAAGTAATAACCGTGCGTCCCCTTCAGAAAAACATATTTTTCACGAGCAGAAGGGAGTGCGTAACACGTCGGCCTCTCTCGACTTCCTTACGTTCGCAATATTTAATGTTCACTTTTATTTATACGTTTCTCCGCGCGGCAATACGTGTCGCCTAAATATTCTACTAAATAACTTATACATATACCTTTTCGTCGCGCGTGTTTTTTTCTGCTTTTTTTCTCTTTTTCTCGTTCCTCCGTTATACATATAAGTACAATATGTATATGTATATATATATATACTTCTTTGGTGTCGATTAAAATACTTTCACCGACACATTTTGATTAGATTTCATTTTAGCAAGTCTGAGCAACTCACAGTTGATTTTCGATATTAACCAGGAATTTGTACGCTACGTACGAAAAAATATACTAAGGGATATTTCATAAGTTCGAAATATTTTAAGTGTTACAGAGAGAAGACAGAAAAAAAAGGAAAAATAGAAATTTCTTTTTCGTAATTTTCCAAGTGATATGAGATGATGTTGCTTTTTTCGAGAACTTTGGTACACGCGAGCGTGCCGTTGTAAGTTGCTCAACTTTCGATACTTGACGTACGAGACCCGCGAACATCGTGTTGCTTTTGATTCTTTCTTTTCTTTTTTTCCTGCTTTTTATTTTCATTTTGATTCGATCAAGAATTTTGAAGACCTTTGACAGTCCCACAGTCGTCTTAAAGGCACAATCTCGACAAACATGTGTATATGTAAGTTTGTCGGGACGTTTCGTACGCCATTTTATAATCTCCGACGAGTCGACGGTCTTTCTCGTGTAATTTTCTGCCACGTTTAGGAGATGGATAAACGAATCGTGAACAACCGACGATTCTTTCTCCGTCGTGCAGAATACTTGTATCATCGTTTATCTCGTCGTCGGAGAGAATAATTTTAATCCTACAGACAACTGGACGTAATTCTACGTCCGCGACGAATCGGTAACTCCTTTCGCGGGCTGTCCAATTCTCTTGAACCCACACTATAAATAAACGCAGCGCTTGTAGACCCGTAAAAAAATTCCGCGTTAAGTGTAGCCTCATTCATAATTCGAATCATACACGCAACAGATTGTTAATACACATGATTACGATTCTTTCAATCAAGTTTTACAAACATCTACGTACATGTATACATCACAGAATATACAAATTTTCTAGTCATTCTTTCCGTCGTTTATCTTTCTTCTTTTTGGACGCAACAGTTTTGAAATTGTTTCGCGAAAATTAATCCGTCGAATGAAAAAACACACACTCTCTCTCTCTCTCGCTCTCTCTCGTTTACGGTCTTCACACTCTTGAAAATGACTAGAAGTCAAATGGAGAGCGACGGGAAAAATGGTCATTTTGAATTTCACTTGGAAAAGAAAAATTTCTTCTCTAGCACAATTTTTAGAGATGTGTAATACAGCTCTTTCAATCATTCTCACAACTGCATCATAGTTGTACTATTACACATTACCGACACTACAGAGTAGCGCAGATAAAACGTACTTTCCATTCAGAGCCAGTTTTGCATACGCCACGCGGTACATGTCCTGCAACAATTTCTCTGTTCCAAGTGTCGTCCAAAATGCTAATTCAACGCCGTTCTTTCTTCAATTGGGAAGTATCATAGCCCACGAAAGGATTAAAGATCCGCTTAAATTTCGCTACCTATAGCGCCCACGTGAGGACTATGCCAACGAGGAGCTGTCGGCTGTTCGCAGAATATGCCGATCGTCAGCTCGTTCGACTCGTCATAGTTTGTCTCCTCGCTGTCGTCGCCGTCGAATGACCTGACGGTCGTCGTTGCGCTTGTAGTGACCACAGACGTGTCGTGGGTCGCGGCGCTCGCCGTAGCACCGTTTACCTCCGACATACGATCCGTACTTACGTTAGTGCTGTCCGTGTCGGTGACTTCCACGTTTCCGCCGCTCTCACCGACCATGTTCACGAAGAACTCCGATCTGGAGAACCTGCCGATCTCCGTGGAACCGAACGCCTGATGGAAACCAGGCAACGGCTGTTTGCTAGCGGCCTTCTTCTTCGCCTCGAATCTCTCCGTGGATCGACGAGACTCGCGTTCTTTCTCACGCGGTGCATTCGATTCCTTTTTGTACAATGGAAGAAGCTTCAGTAACCAGCGGGTTCGATAACCGATTCACCAGCTGAGAAGAAGATCTTACCGTCGTTGCAGTCAGATTGTCCATGGACATTCTATTGTTGATCGCGTTCGGCTCCCACCTAGGACCCTCGTCCTCGCGGCGAATCCTCGACGTGGACGCGGAATCCATGACAGAGTCGACAGAGGATTCGAGTAATCTTGGCATCTGAAAGGAACGTATCGAGTGTATTGCACGACGTGTACTACGAGGTTTCTGTAGGAATTTTGTCGATGCGATACCGCGACGAAAAGTGAAACGAGAGAAAATCAACACATCTTCTATATAGATACATATTGAGAAAAAGAAAGAACCTGATGCTCAGGAGGCGAGTACGACGCTCGTACGTTATCAATGTCCAGTTTATTAGGGTTGTACGCCATTCTAGCTTCTCCAGAGAATTCGCAGTGTCTGCTAGGTAAGCGGTCTCTTAACAGCACTGTGTGTCGAGGTCCGCGAACTCCGACGTTTCGGGGCATAGGCGGTGCATCTGTAAAGTTACGTATTAACAGATTATCCATCAGTCTTCCAAACTCTTCCTCGACTTTTCTCTTCACTTACGCGGAAGAACGCCGTGACAAAATTGACCCCACGGTCCGTGTCCGTGGGAACCTCTGCTCTGAATGTTCGGATGCAGAATACCAGCCATCTGAGAAGGATGTGCCGTCCTTGGATGCTGGTGAGCACCTCCGCCGTTCTAAAATCATCGATCGTAGGGAATTGAAATTTGTTCAACGGAAGCGAACACACCTATCACCTACAAAGGAGGGTATTCACCCTAACGGTGCGCACAATGCTTCAATTCATAACCTCGAAACGAAAGTATTTCGACGTCACTCGAAGTTTTCTAATCGACACAAACGATTCTTTTTCCTCGCATTATCTCGAAATCAGAGCGAACACCCTCTTTAACAAGAACGCAATAATACTTGATAAGGATGCCACTTCTGACTGTCGGCAAACTCGGCGTATTCCGCGATGTTCTCCTGACGGCGAAGTTCCCTTTCGCGACTGACGTCGCTGAAATCAACCGGATATCCGCCGTTGGAGAAGCCAGGACCGCATTCCGTGGCGTTTGCCACGCTCGCCTGATTCCTCATCGCCTCCTTGCACTTGTCCAGGCCGCGTTGGTGCATACCCATCACTTGAAGCCTCTCAATCGGATCGCCAACGTTCCCGTACCAATCGGCCATCCGCGGCGAATGAATCGGTTTCGGTCGAGGCGGTGCCTGGAACCACGGCTCCGCCACCCTGTCAGCCTCCACTGAGGAGGTCATCGGTAATCCTGACGTGGACACGCAACCGAAACGATGCTGATGATCGAGAAATCCACCGGATGCGACTGGACCAGCGATCACGCCCGCTCTAGCGATCGCGTTCTGCAGGATCGATCGCCTGGAGAGCTCGCGAGTCTGTTCGCGCATCGCCTTCCGCAGCCTCGCCTCCTTTGGATTGTACACGTAATCTGCGAGACAGGTAAACGTTTGAACGGTTTGCGTTAAACTGGTTGACTTTATTGGATGCGATAGTGTAGTATAATCTTGGACTGTGAAGAATTAGATAAGGAATGCAAATCGTGAGTCTCGTGTAAATAAGATTAGATGTCACCGAGTAAACTGGGGTAAAGGATGACTTCTGGAATTTACGTTACAATTTTTCAAAGTGAATTTCGAATAGAACGAATAGTGTTTTCGCGAAAAGGATGTTTCTGTGATATTTCAGACTGCAGTGTGGTTTCCACGCAAGCGCGTTAGATCTTCGTCTATCACGTAGGCTGGGGGTCGAACGATATTTGACTTGTTTAAACGTTAATCTTAATAAGTTGGAAACGTGGTATTAAGAATTATTTGATCTCAGAAGGTTCTTCGAGGTTTGTCAGGTTATCTACCTGTGGGATACGCAGGCGGTACAGTTCCATTATAGCGCGCGTTGGTCTCGATCGCGGCAGAGATCGAAAAACCGCCGTAATCGGTGGCCGCGTTCTCGTAACAAAAGTAGTGTTGTTGTTGATAAAAGTGACCCCCACCCGCATACGCTTCGACGTAGTTGCAGCAGTCCATCTTCGCGACCAAGGACAGTCCTTATCGCGTCGCAAAGAACGAGACTTCTTTACTCTGCCTCCCGAGGCTTATCAGCTTTCACGTTCGCGCGCAAATCCTACCATTCGAGAGGCTCGAGGTTTACAAAACGGAAGTCAGAATTTCCACGAAATGTTCTGATATATATATATTATCGAAACGAGTGTCTTTTATTTTTATATCTGGAAGAATCGCAAAAATTGGCCCCTTCTTCTTCGTTTACTCCTCTCTCTCTCTCTTCTACCTTTATCTGCCCCCTTTCGTTTCTTCTCTTCCTCTATTTCTTGTCTCTCCTCCTTCTCTCTCTCTCTCTCTCTCTCTCTCTTTCTTCCTCCTTATTGTTCCGTCGTACACGTCACCGAACAAAGTTTACGTGGGAAGACCACGTAAGAGGAGGGTGCATCGGGAGGCGTTCGATCGGCCTCCTGCATTCCGTCGGGAAGACCCAGCGTTCGCTGTCCCGTCGCGCGTGGCGTCATCGTCGTACCCGGCGACGTTATCCTCGTCCTCCTCGTCATCGTTCTCTAATCACGGCCGCGTAACCACCGATCAACCAACTCGTCCTCCAGACACTGCACGAAGCATGCAGTTCTTTTTTTTTCTTTTACTAACTATAGTAACGTCGATCGCGTCTCGAGGGCTACGCGACCCATCGATTCCAGACTTGGATACACACGGCCGACGTGTCGGACGGTTCGCGTCATAGTAGCTGCATCGGGCGCAAGATCGATGCTTGAACGCTTTTTCTCTTCCTTCCAACACCTCCCGCGCTCCCGTTTTTCCCTTCTAATTCGTTCGACCGCCACGCATCTCGGACACGCTCCTCCAATCGATATCAATAGTTTATTTCCATACTGATTGCGAATACATTCCCACTCTGCGTATCTATTCCTATTTTCACGTGTGAACACATTTACCAACAAACCAAAACCCTATTCCACGTACCAAATTACTCAACGATATAAAACGTGTTCAACGCACACTATAGTGTTCTTAATCGTTCCCCTCTTTTTTTTTCCATTCCTTCCTTCCCCTGCACACAACAGTTTAGTTAGTTCACAAAGAGCGGACCAATGGACAATCTAATTCGCATTTGTACACTTTTTCTTTTTTTTCTTTTCTTTTTCACAAAATTCCCTTCCAAACTCCAACACTATTCCTGATGGCGCGCTTATCCGGCGACCTATTTAACGCGAGCGTCTCCCGCTATCTGACGCTCCTCCGTGTCGTTCGTCTGGAAGAGGCGCGCGTGCCGCAAGCGGGAACGACAGGCCGCGCACGGGAGACCCGCGTTCCTGCCTCGCGGTGCACTCGGGTCGCACTGATTTTCACGAGCGGCAGCACCGTGCACGTCGACGAATTTACGTGCGTTTCGTCATCGACGAATCCGACGGGGCTGCTCGCCGCTCCACAGCCACAGAGGTGGCGGAAGAGGAGGAGGTGGAGGAGGATGAGGTGATGGCGGAGGAAGAGGGAAGAGGAGTAGTAGGAGGGTCTGGCCAGAGAGGGTGGCTTTTTCCCCACCCTGTTGGCTGAACGTTCGAGCCGCGAGGAGAACGAGAGAAGAGTTCCTGGCCTCCTCTCGTTTCTCCCTGCGCGCGGAAAATGTACAAGAAACCCTCTTTTGTCGCCTATCGATTCGTCGCCGCTTCCTCCTTGATCCTTGACGACCCCGTACGATCTCCTCTTCTCTTAAAATTGAACGTGTCTTTCTGCGCCACGTAGAGAGACCGATCGAGGCTTCGTTCGTGTTATTCTTGCTATCCGTTCCCTCCACCACGGCAGACTCTCATCGATTACCCGGAGTTCGAACTTGCCGTTTAAATGGATCGGCTGCTCCGGCTGCTGTGCACCGGTCCATGTCGGTCCCTTTCAATCCTCGCGTGATCCCATCTGTCTGTGCCATTGTCTGTCGTTGGTTGATGCACGTAATAGTGTTAATCGGATAGGATAGAAATATTCATCGATTCTACGGAAAAAAAATGATTGATTCAGATTTCTAATCGACGATTCGTTCTTGCTATATTTTTCTCTTTTCCATTTCGAAACGGTCCATCGTTTAATTTCCAGGGAGCTTTCA
>NW_017100177.1:1145107-1158741 GCF_001263275.1 Habropoda laboriosa
CTTTCGAGGCTTCGCTCGCTGCAAAACTACGACGATTCGGATGCAACTGTATAAACATAACGAACAAGTTTTAACGAAACTACATCGAGGAAAGAAGGTATAACCAGTCTGAAAGAGGGGGAAACGTTTAAGAAGGGTGAAAGGAAAACTACGAAAAAGTGAATCGTTACACCCTCCCTTAACGTCACAGTTCTCCAATTCCTCCCTAATCGTTAAATCGAAAATTCCTGCCGCTCGGCGAAGAGCATTGGGTACAAACGGAGCGCGCTTTTCGAGGTGAATCGCAGACGAGGGAGGCGTAGTATCGTCGCGGCTCGTTTTCCCGAGCAACCGAGCATCGGCGTTGATGCGATAGCGGATCGATGACCGGCGATCGTTACAGAGAAAGAGAGCGAAAGAGAGTGACGAAGCTAGGCGCGAGAGGGAGAAAGAGAGACAGAGGATGGAGGTGGTGGAGGAGGAGAGAACTCCTCCCCCGCATGTCTTCGGGTCGACATGCTCGGTGGATGCACGAGCCTCGACATTTTGACGGCTTCCCTTGGCGCGACCGTGCGTCACCCCTCTTTTCCTCCGTCACGCGTGCGATGCAGTCGCGCAGATGCACGCGAGTCCAGTCCGCGCGTTCTCGGACGTTCGCTCGCGCAGAGCATATCGACACTTTCCGGTGATCTTAATTGACCACTCGGCATGCTCGCGCCGCGCCAACCCGTCGTTGTCGATTGCGCGGCCACCGTTTAGTGGGGAATTTAGCCCGGATCTTTGCACCCCTTCGCAGAGTTTCAGCCGTGGCTGGACGATTGTCGTTGCCGGGCCGTTTAACAGGAACGCCTGATCCTACTCAGACAATGTCTGTGCACAGGCTGCACCCATCGAACGAGGAGGGGGTTATTGCCTACGATTAGAGGGATCAATTTGATGATTCTTTTTCTTTTTTTTTGCGATGAATTTACAAGGAGAATGTTTGGTTTGATGTTTTTAAGCAGAGTTTTGTATAGAGAGATTGGGTTAGTTGAAATTTGGACAGGTTGCTCTTGGACGTTCTTGGCAACTTTGGTTTCTTTCGAATTTTCGAAATTATAAGTTTGTCGTTCACCTGACAGCCATTTTGATATGATACAAGGCTTGTCCCTGGTTCACAGCGATATTTTTTTATTGAAATTTTAGAACAAATAGAGATCCCTCGAACGAATGCTGCACTTGTGATCTTTAACGAGAAAAATTTATTCCTGAAGAATTGATGCTCTCTTTAGGAACTGACGACAATTTGATGACAATTTCAAGGAGAATTTTAAGGGAAAAACTTCACACACCTTGTCTGTATCTACGGCATAAAATTCCGCCACTTGAAGCGGTCACATCACGATCCTGAAGTTTTCGCTTATCACGGGATATTCTCGTTTAATTGATTACCGAACGTTAATTTCATCCAGCGGAAATATGATAACGGGGAAAGGGAATGTGATTATGTTAAGAGTGAAACATGTATTGGTCGAAACGATCGATCCGTCTAATATGCAATTACTATTTGCGCTCACTGTATCGGTTCATTTACGGTATTCGTGGATTATTCGCTATTAATTAAAACAGTTACAATAGACGAGCACACGTGTGCTGGTATCCCCTCTGCGTACGAGACCAATCTAATATCGCTCAATTCATGTAACCGAAACGATGCCGGCGCATCGGATCGTGGAAACGGCATAATCAAAAGGGCAATCAATTACGACGAAGTCTTGTCAATCACATTCGCAACGTTGACAAATGTGAGATTTTTTGAAAAACTCGCAAATAAGACCGAGACGAAAGCTCGAAACGGATACCTCTCGACAAATTCACAATGAAATCTCTTTGATAACAGGACGAAGAGAAAAGAAAGAAAGAAAATAAAAGAAGGCATAGTTCGCTTAATTTCCACCCTTCCAGGCAATCGTCAAGTCCCCACGGTGAATATGCGCGCCTATTCCACCTTTTTCGTCCTGAATTCCGCGATTAGCTGTGAGAAGAGAACGAACGATCGCAGGGGGGGGGGGCTAAAATGCGATTATAGCTCGTCGATTTGTGGGTGGGAGATGGTAGAACGATACGAGTTTTGCGGGTCGAGGTACAGGGCACAGGGTGGCAAGCGGAGAAATATTCTCGGGTGAGTGACGGGGAACGCGCGGGAGGGAACAGTAGAGACCGGAGGTATTGATTGCGACGCGACTCTAGGAACCTGCCCGATACACGACCGCGCTCTACCTACCTACCTACTACCTACACCCACCGACAAGCGCGATTATTCCTCACATATCCCGCGTTACTGAGCATTCACGCGACTAAATGTCCTCCGCGGGCTACGTAGCACGCGGACCCGCTGCAAAATCCATGCACTACTCCTTTAATGCTTCCCGAACGCTTTAACTGCTGCTTCAATTATACGCTCCTTTGGAATAATTGGGCAATCACCTTCCGCCATCCAAAGGCGCTTCATCGTTAACATGTTTTCCCGTTTGTATCTCTCTGTGGTTGTTACTCTGTGCAAAAAACACGACGGCTGTTGTGTAGAGCGTTAAGAATAACGTATAAAGGATAAATTCATTGAGATTTCATCCTGAATGGGGCGCGTGAATCCATTCAATGTTTCTCACTGCTGCGTGAGCGGAACAAAAGTTACTCGTAATTGGAGTGATCCGTGTAATTCACTTTGTAGAATATATATCCGTGAAGATTTCAACCCTTTTCTCTCTCTCTCTCTCTCTCTCTCTCTCTCACTCTCTACCTCCCTGCTATCTGTTTGAAAGGATACAACAAACTATCGTGTAAGTACCTACCGAACGCGCGGCACGGACGTTTCAGTCGTATCGGTAAACTTCGACGAGCCGCCACAAACGCGAAAACGAGGTCATATCGGTTTGAAGAGAGATTATAGGCGTATAAAGCGTACCGGGATACTTCCTCTTGTGCTCCGCGTCCACTTCCCTAGCCAGGGCGAAGTATTTTTCCTTCAGGTCTTTCGCCATATTCTTCCAAAGTATGCCCAATCTGTAGGATAAAGAATGTTTTAATTTCTGGCTATTGAAAATATGGAAAATAAATTTTTCTAAAAAATGAGGAATAAAGATTAACCGATCTAAGGTGAGGAACGATCGAGAAATGAATTTTTTTCTAAAGAAATTTTCTGAAAGTCAAACGTTCTTCTCCGTGAGAATTCGTTACTTTTTCGATTTTTCAAATTTCGAAAAAATTCTTTTCCAAATATGTCAGAGCCTCTTGATAAAAAATTAGATGCAGAAACTAGCCTAACACTGATGTCCTTGTTGGACTCTCGAGGATTCTCAGCGGCAAGCTTCTTACGCCATTCGTTGGCGAAAAGCATGAAAGCGTTCGCTGGCCGTGGGATTTTTCGTTTAACTCCATTTGAATCAGCAATCCTGCCGTCGATGCATAGAAATGCCGGGAATCCATCTGAACGTATCTGCGATCGACCGAGTTGCTGCAGCACAAAGATTTTCTCCTCCTCGGTTTTTTCACGATTACTGCAAATCTGCCTCGCCTCCACGCGGATCTTTTTCCTTGACACGTTCTCCTTATCGTTTTCCAAATCTTCGTCGGTTGTCGTCAAGGAAACCTTGAACATCTCCTCCTCGGCTTTCTCCTTTCCGCAATCGTCGCACGATTTCTCGTTTAAAACACACGGGAACGAATCTTGGACGATTCCGTGTTGATGATCAGGCGATGCATCATCCTCGCGATTCGAAAGAAGTTCACAGCTTTTCTCGCGAACTTCCGCTTTAATCGCAGCTGAAAAGCATAAACCGTTTTATTTCGTTAACATCGTTTTAGATGACACTTCGGAAACTGATATCTCGTAAACGATACTTTTAATGGTAACTTATATTTTTTCATTTAAAACCAAAAAAAAAGAGAACATGTTTTGAGATGAGAATAATATTTGCTAACGGTGAAATAAGATTGATAAATTTGAATAAATTTGATCAATAATAAGAAGTGAACGGCAACAATATCGCGTACAATTCACGAAGAAATCCTTATTTCGTCTCTCACCTTTTTGCACGAGGTTCAAAATCAATTCGGAAGCGTCCATCAGAGTTCTTGTTCTCGTTTAGCCGCGTGAATGAATAATTAACTATTAAATGGTCATTTCTATCCTCAACAATAAATGTCGGAGATCAGACGTTTAATAATTACAAAAGCTAAACACACGAGCGTAGATAGTATTTGGTTGTCGAGAAGGGCGCGTTGGTTGTTGAAAACACTTGAAAAATCGTCGCGAAACGATGCGTCGATTTTCTTCCTTTTTTTCCTTTTTTTCTTCTTTTTTTTTCTATCACTGTTCTTCCATGACATTAGCCGTGTATGCGTAACGACAAGAAGATAGTCGCTGTACAAGTATATTCCTTTTTGAACATTTTCTGCTCGTTAGTAAATAATTCTTAAAGTTTCCGTGAAAATATAAAAAAGAGGAGAGAGAAGCAACATGTCGTGCGGCAATACTTGTCCCTGCAGCAACCGCGGTATGGATTATTATGGCGTGTTATCGTTGAAAAAAGACTGCGACGATTTGGAGATCAAAGCTGCGTAAGATCTTCCTCCCGCTTTATCGTACACCCTTCTTTGGTATCTGCTCCATCGATCGAACTCCATCGATCTGTACAACGTTCCTCAGCTTCCGCTATTGTAACGCTTCTTCTTCGACATAATACGCCTATTTTTAGTGAAAAAATCAATTGGTCAAATTGCAACGAATATCGTCGTTATAATAATGGAGAGAGAGTTTTCTGTTATTCGCATAAGAGAAATGTTTCATCTTTTCAAATGTATCGCGTTATATTGCTTTCAGATTTCGACGTCTGGCGATACGATACAATCCTCGACGAACGCAAGACGAATGTTTGAGCGCTATTTTCTCCTTAGTAGCTGAAGCGTACGACGTGCTTTCGGATCCCTTTAAAAGAACTATATACGATCAATTCGGGGAGGAAGGCCTTAAAAATGGCGTACCTGGAGCCGAAGGATTCATTCGGCCGTATATTTATCATGGTGAACCGATGAGAACGTATAGGTATTTCCAATGAAATTTCATTACAATCTTAACATGCTAATTAACGAACATTTCCTTTTGTTTGTAATAGGAATAAAATATTCAATATTTTGCAAACGAATAAAGTTTAATATAGCACGTGGTATTGATCTATTTTATTTGTCGATCTGCCTATACCTTCCTGCCTTCCCTCTCTTATACTTCGATGCGCTCATCAATTATTTTAATCCTCCGCTTAATCCAACGACTTAAAGCGTAATACAGCTGAAACTTAACAGCCACTTGAAAACTTTGAATATTTACGATCCGATCTATCCGTGCCTTTCTCATCACGAAATATCTCTGCAGGGAGTTCTTCGGTACCGAAAGTCCTTATGCTGATCTACTCTACGTACTAACGCAGTCTTCGTCCCTGCTCGAATTTCCCGAGGGGCGGGGTATAAAGCGCAAGGAAGAGCCCCTGATAAAAACCTTGTACCTAACCCTATTGGAGGTATCATATCGACGTTCTACTTATTTATAGTTTTCCTTTCTCGATGTTAATCACCCAGTAGACGACGTGAGGGTCGTTGCAGCAAACCTTGTACTCGTTTATTTTTACAGTTTCATCGTGTCCATTTATTAGTGCGATAATTGTCCAACTAATCTTCCTTATGTAATAATAACAATGTTCCTTCAAATCTGTAGCTGTAACACAATCAGGTAGTTTCGTGAAAATTCTACCGATAAATACCGATAGGTCTTTCTCGGAGGAATTAAGAAGATGAAGATACAGAAATTAGTATTGGTGGGGGATGATAAGTCTAGGACAGTAACCAAAGAGAAGATTTTAACGATACCCATTAAACCAGGCATTCCGGCAGGGACGAGGATAATGTTTCCTGAGGAAGGTGATCAAGGACCCACGAAAATTCCTGGTAAATTATTAAAGCAAAATTATTCGAAAAAGACACAACTTTATTTATTCTCCCTTTGTCTTTTTAACAAGTTACGATTAACGTTAAAGCATTTCTGTCCGGCGGAATGTAACAAAGATTACTTAAACTTGTATGGAAGTAGAATTGGATTTCAAGTGATTATCGCTAATTTTCTCCTTCACGGAAGCTCGTAACAGACTTTTCGCCAGTATCGATTCAAATTTCGCGAGGGATGCGTTTAAAATGCATCATACATCTCAGTGGCGGACAGAAATGGGTTAATCGTAGTGGTTCGCATAATGTCTTTACTCAGTCCGAAGCACGTCAGCGTAGCGGATGTAATCTTCATCACGGAGGACCGGCCTCACGAGACCTTCCGAAGAGAGGGCTCTGACTTGCACATGACGGTCGATATCTTTCTGCGAGAGGCACTGACCGGAACAGTGGTCACCGTCAACACCCTCGACGACAGAACCCTTCGAATACCACTAACGTCTGTCATCACGTACGTGTCTACCTCTTCCCATCTTTGGTCCATCTTCCTTGTTTCCTCCTTCTCGTTCACACAACCATGTTATTTATATATTTATTTCAATTCACTCTAAAAAGAATAATTTAAAAACATTAAGAAACCAAAAATAGAGGTATTCGTTATGTAAATGCAACAATTTTTAAAAAAATTTATCACTAGAAATTTGATACTTTTACCTTTTCAACTGCTCTGTGTGGTTGCATAAAATAATACGTAATATTCCTTTCTCTATATAAATAGACCAGATTACAAGAAACACGTACCTTGTGAAGGATTGCCGTTACCGGAAAATCCGAAGGAAAGAGGAAGTCTAATCATAACGTTTAATATCGAATTTCCGGTATATTTGCCGGTGTCGAATAAGAACTACGTTAAACGTGCATTTGATACGTCCGAGGATATCAGAGATACGGAATACGTCCACCGTCTTATACTTGCCAATAAAATGCGTAGAAACGTAGATTTCGATGTTCCTGTTCGCCGTGATCGTAACGATGACGAAGCAAAAGAATTAGAGTTTATGTGTAACACCTAATGTCGCTGCATTTTATTCGTTCAAGTACTTCAAGTCAATAGATAGTATAAATATTCGATTCTTTTAGAATATTTACAGGTGAAATTTCATTTTGTTGCAAGCAGTATGAGTATGTTGTTTACGTATATGGTATACTCTAATCACCATAATGTAATAGACGTGATAGACGTGATGCTGTAGACACGCTACGCAATGATTCTACAAAATCTCATGTAGTATTAAAGTGCTTAATCTCGATTGCAAAAGAAACTTTTAATATCCCTTTTATAAATAGTTTCTACTTTGAATCTCTTCGTTAATATTTTCGAACGTGATTTTCTCTTCCAGAAAACCTGTGTTAGATATTAAAAACAACGTTTAAACGTAATCTCTATCGTCTAACAATTTTCAAAGAAAAAAAAATTCAAACGCGACTGCAGTGAAATCGTTGTAAACTGCAAGTACTGCACTCTTGCGGTGCAATGTACAACTTCTAGCGCAGCAAAATCATGGTGCGCAGTCAATAATCCTTCCTGATCTAGCAAATCTGTTCGTTTCTTCTATTCTTGTCATTTTTTCGTGATTTTCATCGATATTCCGGTAGAACCAGTTCATCAGGCTCGCGGCAAGTGTAACTAATCGCGACGGCGAAGGACGGAAAGTACCAGGGAACATTCCATTTGATGTCGGCCGTACGAGACACGATAATCTCGGGCAATCATATGACTCCTCCGCACGTGACTTTATTTACAGTTGACTGATACTCGCGAACATGTATGGTGCAGTTCCTTGTGACATGATAGACCGAAAACGAAACAAAGTTTGCGAGCAATGCGGTAGCTATAAGCGGTCGTCGTTCGTTTATGATGCCTTTGTTTGATAAGCTGTTCCCTTCGAGGAAGAGTTTGAAGAACAACGTGCAAACTATTGTAACGTCGAATGTCGGGACAGAGGAAGATGATAGGTAAGAACTATTTTCTTTTTTTCTTTTTTTTTTTTTCTATCGAGCAAGCTCCGTTATTTATCTTCATTCATCTTACTTGCTCATACTCCTTTATACCGTCGTTATTCTATATTTATCGATCTTATTCATTACTTCGATATTTATCGCTGATATGATAAATCGATCATCGGTGTCTTCCACATTGTCCTAACGGTTATTTCGTACAGTTCTTATTAGAGAAGATTTGTTTTATTGTAAGCAAGGAGAAAAATGTTTTAACCGCCAGACTTTGTAGAAGCGACGTGTTCGATCTACCTTAACCTATTTTACGTTATACCCTTCTCTATCTGCCCGTTGGCGGGAGTCATAATCTCGTCGTTACTAACACACTCGTGACTTTGCCTATGCATCGAGCCGTGAAATTGACCTCTACTTTATATCTTTACCAATATTTGTTCTAAATTTATTTAATTCAACTGATTTACCATTTAATATAAGAAAATTCATTTTTCATATTGTATTTTAACGAATAAAAATTATTTCCATAGTGAAATCCGTTGTTCTTAAAGTAAATATAAAAAAAGAAAGTAATTTATTAAACGAATTAAAATATGTAACAAATCTTATTTAAATTGTGCGTGTACAACGTGGATATTGTTTGTAGGAAACATAACGAAATTGTTATAACATTTAAAATTAATACCTGCTATAGATTAAAAAGTTATGTAAGGGAAGACAACTATATTATTTCAGTATAATATTAGAAGATCACAAGTTGTGATTAAGACATTGTTTCATACAATTCCTCTCACGTGAATGCGTATGCAAAGCAAGAATATTATTTACGTATAATTTAACATAAATATGTACTATCCTTTATAATTGTTAATGTATGCTGTTTTAATTATTAAATTTTCTAACGAAACACGATTCATTTAATTATATTACTGTTGATTTCCAGTATGCACAGTTTGTTTTTAATATTTTTAGGAACTCCGGTTTATACGTTGGAACAGGTCAAGTTCGGATCTTATTGTTCCGAGAATGTGAATGGCGCGGAAGAAAGCTCCTATTTGATTCCCTTTCCTTGGAGAAAAGATGGTGTAAAAATAAAACAACCGCGTTCAATCTAAAAAATAACGCCGGCTCGACGAATGCCGATTCGATTAACCGCGTGAGCTTTGAGGTAGCGAATAATTATTAAAAGGAAAAAAAAGAACATGACTTTTTAACGAAAAATATAAAAATTATAAATTTTCAGCGAGAGAGAACAGCCGAAGATGATGTGAGTTTGTTGAGCGAAATGGTGTTTGGTACAGTAGCGATGACGTACAGGGGATCCTCATTTAAGGTGAAACGAGAAAAGCGTGTTATTATTAAAATTATAAATAGCATATAATTATCTAAAAATTAACGAAAGCTACAATAGAAAATAATCGATTCAAGTTCACTCAAACTAAATGATACTAAGTAAGAATACGATTTCTAGATCCATTCAATGAATTCACCGCCATGCATCATGTGCACAAAAGTTTTCCCTGCTACAGAGCACAACGTATGCAAGCAGGGGTAAGTTTATTCGTTCGTTATAAGGTAGCTATTGATTTCACGTTACGACTGATATATCGATACGATATGTGATTTATTACTCAATCGTATTCCAGTGAGAGAGTCTCGGACGAAGGGTTGGGCCGTTCCGTGAATTTAGATTCTAATTCCAGCATGCGAACACTTTGTAAGTAGCACTTGAAAAATAGTTTCATTCAACGCTAATTTACCCAAGATAAGATCTAATAGAGAAGAAAGTAATTTTTCAGTATCTCGACCAAGTTCCGGAAATTTATCGGGGTCTGAATTGAATGCTGGTCCTAGGAAAAATTCCACTTGCTCCAGCACCAGTAGTGGGTGGGATATTGACATACCACCCCCAACAGGGAGTAAGTTCAATTTATTAATGCGAACCGGACTAGAAGTGACTTGTTGCCGAAAGATCTTCGTTGATTAAGATTTAATGGGATCTTAATTAAGGTTCACAATCATTGGAGAGTAATGGATCATCTGGTATCGGTAGCCTTTCAAGTTTGCGTCGAAGATGGCTACGAGCGGTCTCTACTTCTTTAGCACGATCAGATTCCGATGACACTTTCGGAATGCAATACTGGAACGAGGGCGATAATAAAGATAGTCATGCTAAACGTCATAAAACGAGGCTCGGATTAACAATGTTAGTGCGATTAGCCGAAGGCCACGAGAGGTTGGAACTTAATTAAAGATTATTAACGAGTGTTTTAATTCACTCATCTTGATAGAGTTTATCGTCACATTTTACGTAATAATTCATTAAGTCAGAATTAATTTAAGAGATGTAATTTACGTCATATGTTACGCATTTTGTATTCCAGCAGAATAGAGGCTCGCCTCTTAGAGCACATGGCTCTGTTAGAAGGAATGTTGGATCGTTTACGATATTTCTGTATCGAGTCAAGCAGTCTTAATGGTCAGGCTAAGGAAATGCAGCTTCCGGAACGGCTGTACAGAACTTCTTCGAAACTCGTTGTTTCGTTACTGCGTTTACTTACAAATGTTAACGCGGGTCTAAACTCGCGCACACCTTTACTATGGCATGATGTGCTACTTAATTCAACGAGAATAGAGCATAAAATAAGTACGTTGCATTATAATTTGCAACAAATGTGTCAGTTATTAGATAGCCTTGATACAAAATCGACTAATTTGTAAGTATTTAAATTTAAAAGACTACTTTTTCGGATTGAAATTAACATTTATATATTTTAGTTTTCTGAGTACTGTTGTAACTGCTGTTTTAACATATCATCTTGGTTGGATATACACTACACTGCCTATTCAAGATCGACAATTGGTAATTATATATTTTTCTGGCAATTAAATATTTATTCCAATATTTACAGTTAAGTTGCCATTGTAAAGTAATCTGTTTTTCATTTAAAAAAAAAAGAACGGGAGAAATGTGAATATATCAATTATACATCTATTTTTAGATGGAAAAATTAGGTACGTGGTATCCCTGCAATCCATTGTGGGCTCAATTAGGCGACTTGTATGGTGCATTAAGTAATCCTATCAGGATGGCACATACGGTTATTGCCGGTGATCCTCAAAAAGTCGATCTGATTAATTCTGTTTTATCTTTTTTGTCATACTTCATTCGTAGTGGAATAGTACAGAAACGACAAGAGTATTGTTGTGTTACTGAAGAAGACATTCAAGTGGCTGCAAATATTTTAGAGCAAGCGAGAATAAAATGTCCGCATTTATTCAGTACGAAAGTAACGTGTAACGATCGAGAAACATCGACATCTCGACGTGTATTACGTACATGTACTCGAAAGAAAGTTCTTGTACAAGAGCATCCATATGATGCAGAAGGTGATAACGCTATCATGCAACATTCTTATCCGCAGCACAATGTTGAAAGGTTAAGAGTAGAAGGATCTGTTAGCTCTCTTAAACATAGCACCACAATGGAATCAAATCTTGATTCATTCATGTTCAAACCATTGGAATCTGAAAGAGACATGAAATTCATCTTGAAAGAATTTTCTCATGACGATGACGACAATGAGAAAGGAACTATCGACAAGAAGACCTGTACATCGAGCAAAGTTAAAATAGTAGTAAGCGAGTTTGCGTCGCAAGATATTGACATGACCAAGACTGACATGCAACATTGCTCTGAATTTTCATTACGCAATTTTGAAAAGAAGGTAGAGGATGATGACCTGGAAGAAGTATTTACGAATTCTAAGATAGATACTTTTCAAGAATTCGACGATACAAGTGTTCATACATTAAAATTATATTCTACTAGACCAGATTTTGAAACTCATCAAGGTACAGTTAACGAGATGAAGAATTCACATGTTTTCTTTACGCTTGGCGATGAAGAAAAGTCGGTAAAGAAAACATTATCACGACCGCGGCTTGGATACAATTGTCAGTGTTCCTATATGTTTACAAGAGTACCAAGTACGTCAGCACAATTACCGGAAGATGTACTGAGAAAAATTATTCAAAGAAATTTTCCTGAATCGTCGAAAAGTATTCAATCACCACCAGGAGCACCTTCGAGGTCTTTGGGATTTTGTCAAAGATGTAACGGCCAAGGTTACGTACCTTCTCAAAATTACGATAGCTGCAAGCAAGTCTTGGAAACACCGACTAACGCAACAGAAGTTTTACGTACTTGTGGTAGTACAGTGGGTGATGGAAACGTTGGATTATCTAGATCAAATAGTTTAGAAGCTTTGATGGAAGCTAACAGTGTTGTCGAATTACCTATGCCACGGTTAGTTTTGTAGACTGTTATAAACATTCTCAGAAAGTAATACTAGATGAAGATGTAAAATTTCCGATTTTCAGATCGAAAAAAATGAAGACTGATTCACACCAGGACATAGGATTTACAAGGACACTTTTGCAAAACAAAATAAAGAGCGAAGAATCACATGGGTTAAATAATTCTGAAACATCTTATACATGGGGTTTAGTTTTGCAAGGTTTGCCAAAAAAGAAAAAGAGAAGAAAAAAGAAAGTTGTCAAGCAGGGAGATGATAAGAATGACTCTGAAATAGACAAAGAATGGTGGTACTGCATACGTGAAGAATGTCTCGCCAGTGTACGTTATCCAACTATTGATCAACCAATTGCTGAATCACTTTGTATTTTAGCGGATTTAGATACTTGGCATGTTGGAATCATATCCAATAATATGCCTTTACATACTGCGCCTTTACCGGTTGGAATGTCAAGACTCGTCGCCAATATGCTAGAAAGCTTTGCTTATTTATGGCGGAAATATCATTCAGTTTCACAAGTAAGGTGTTTAATTTAAGCTATCAAACATATGAAAAAACTTTTTTTAAACTTAAAACAAAAGAGCTATTAACTATTAATTTTTGGTGATTATAGTGTATAGGTATACTAGAAGCAAAACTAAGAGAAATGTGGCTGAAGAGTGAGGCATTAGCTGAAATGTTGATGGCAACAGAAGTATGTGATGCCAGTATAGAAAATCTGACAAACACTCTAGACTTTGATGCAGCAGATATACCACTTTTGCTCGCAGTTGCAACTTCCCACTCCCCAGAGATAGCACAGAGATTTGGTCTCACACTTACTTGACTGTATCTCATTATTCTTATCATAATTTTTACTGTGTAACATAAAGTCGTTCTTTGTCTGATACAATGAATTGTGAAACATTTCATTATTTGTTCATAAGTATGGTTGTACATTATTATTCTGTCAAGTGATATATCCCCATAAGGCTTCGTCCGTTCTTTAAATGAAAACGAATACATAAATATTTTTCAAACTTTTATTTTGAAATTGATTAGATTAAAATTTTTATCAACCGTTTATTACATTTTTTAAATATTTGTTTTATGATAAAGGATGCACAGAAATTGTTTTACATTTTCAAGGTTCAATTTAAAGGGCGGATACTGATGCGATTTCTTGAAATAGAAATATGATATTTAATGTACAAAAAAAGCAATACAGTCTTTTTAATTAATTGCGGAACTATACATGTAATGTTATTGTAAAATTATAAATGTAATTTAACATATGGGTTCTATACTTGTTTTTTTACACAATATATGAAAGCATAGATATACACTCTGCAAGAGTGGATAATAAAATTT
>NW_017100177.1:1158921-1172623 GCF_001263275.1 Habropoda laboriosa
AAGGATAAAAACAATCTCTAAAAATCTTTTAATCTGAAAAATTGAAAACGTATTTTATATAAAATAAACAAAGCAGATTTTTTTTATGGAAGCAGATCAATTTTATTTTAAACATAAGACAAGAAATTTCAAGAATGTTAAACAATTTGATTTTATTAGTTTAGCAAATTGTAAAAATATTAAAAGCTAGATATGAACTCAAAATTGTGACATTTCGTAATTGTCAAGAAGTTTGCAGTGCGATTTAAATATAAAATTCACATTCATTACAAATTACTGGTTTGTGTTCACGATATCATCAATCTTTAATATACTGCGAACAGTTTCCGAGGCAAGTGTGATAGCACTTGTAGAAACTAAAAGTGGTTGAATCACGTTTTCTTCTAAAATGTTAGTAATTGCCCCCTTTCGTACATTAATTCCAGTAGTATTTTCACCGTTAGCATGCCGATTTCGAAGTTCTGTTACAGTTACAATAGGATTCAATCCTGCATTCTCTGCTAATGTCGATGGGATTATCTATAACATTCGAAAACATTAAAAATCTGCATATATCTGTAGTATTATATGATTCATAAAAATTGTATAACTAACCTCGAATGCGTTTGCAAAAGCTTTAATACAATAAGCATCAACACCGGTTAATTTCTGAGCATACGCTGCCAATTTTAACGCCAGTTCTATTTCAGGTGCTCCACCTCCAGCAATTAGAGCTTTCTGTTTAACTAAACAACGAACTACGCATAAAGCGTCATGCAACGAACGATCCGCTTCTTCCAAGACCAATTTGTTACTGCCTCGTACAAGGACTGTCACTGTCGGTCCAGGATTTTGTATTTTAGTAATCTGTAACATAAAAATAATTTTGAATTATAATATTCGCATTAAGAATATAAATATATAGTTAATAAACTAACCTTAACAAATTTAGAATTTCCAGTCTGTACTTCTTCGCACAATTCTGCGTTAACGAGATTTTCAGCGACGAAATGATCCAGAGATGCAATTGGTCTACAGCCCAAGGTTTTGCACACAAACGGAATATCCTCGCGTTCAATATCTTTAATCACCATAACTTTAATTTTATCCAAAAAGTGTATGGCTAGGTCGCTGACAGCATCACGGAGAATGGATTTTTGTACTAGAAGTACATTGCAACCAGCTTTTTTAATTTGTTTCACAATATTTAATATATAAGCCCTTTCTTCTTTCAGAACGCGATCCATTGCAGCATAGTCGGATACAATTACATTATGATCCATCTAAAACAATAAAAATATTCAATTAACAAGTAAGAATAAAGCTTTATAAATTTATGATTTTCTTTCTCGTAATTACTTACATCCGTTTTAGGTGGAGAAATGCAGAATTGAATTAAACCTATTTTTGCTTTTTCAATACGCCTTGGTCCATTAACATTACAAGATTTTTGTGTAAATATCAATCCTTCTACAAGTTCAGTGTCTTCAACAGTTCCACCTAACTTCTTTATTACTTTTATGTTCTGTAAATATAAGCAGATCATTATAACATAAACGTAACATATCTATTGTTACAATTTAGTTTACATAGTAATTTTCTTACATTAAGATCAACAGCAGTGTCTTTCCCTTCATCAGTAACTTTTAATACTGCATCTACAGCCAATGGTGCTAGAAGACTTGATTGTTGAAAAACAACCTAAAAGAAAAAAAATTGCATATTACTATCTTATGGAAGACTTTCTTTTTTAAATGTTATTTATATAAAAATTAAGATATTAATATATTGATGAATATATGTATCATTACTTTTGAATTAAGAGAGGTTGCTGCAGCTCTAATCAATGATTCTTTGTCTCTTAAATCAACAGAAATAGACATATTTGTCAGTATCTTTACAGCCTTAGTTGCAGCTTTCTGAAATGCATCACTGATCAATGTAGGATGTATGCCCTTTTGTAACAAACGTTCTGCAGCTTCCAAAAGAGAACCAGCTATAACAACAACACTAGTGGTACCATCTCCAGCTTCAATGTCTTGTGCTTTTGACAATTCAACTAACTAAAAACAAAAAAAATTTCATATTATAACATAAAACTTGGAAAATATATACCTAAATTTCACAGATTTAATGTTTCATATATTAATAAAAATAATCACCATTTTTGCTGCAGGATGTACAACACTCATTTCTTTTAGAATTGTAGCACCATCATTTGTAATAGTAACTTCACCATTGGCAGCTTGGATCTAAATATATAAAAAAATTTAAGTAATTTAAAATTAAAAGAAAAAAATTTGTTTTAAAAATAATAAAGTTAATAATAAATTTTAACGATTTTTCAAATTCATGGTAACAAAATAACTCAGTTATGGTGTGTTGAACATGACTATATATGGTAAGGCTTTTGTCACCGGCATCAATCAGCTAGCAAAGATTAGAATATTAAAAATACATATATTTTAATAACATTGTTTTTTCACCTTTTGCAGCATTAATGTTACTGGTTCGAATATCGGTTGGTTTACTTTTATCTTTATAGGCTTTTCCGTGAGCACCTCGTCCATCACCGCTTGCCGTAATTGTCGTCATTTTCGGTAAGTTGGTCACGTTTCTCAAATGGGGTTGATTGCGAAGTTTATACGCAAGTTTGTAAGGAACTTCGTTCCTCTGTAAATTGCAAACAGTTTCTCGCGTCACTCTTTCTTATAATTTGTTAAACAATTTAGAAACAGTTTAATTCTGCTCGAGAAAAAAACACGCTTCACATGCGCTCGAGAAACGACTGGAAACCTGAGATTACAAAGTAGATTGGAAGCAATGTCGGTAAAAAATATTGGAGGTACGTTATTTAGCACCACGTAGCGGCTTTTGGAAAGAAGTTTTACGTATTCATATTATGCGGATTTACAACACTGGGCATACTGGTATAGATAATATTATTTTATATTAATTTGTATTGCTTCATGTTCCAATAATATAGCTAATTTAAAGAAGTAGTAATATTTAAAATTTGTATAGATTTATAAGGGCAATTTCAAATGGCATATTGTTGAATTGTCACACGAGCTTCCATACTAGTTTATAAATTGATTCGAGGCTAATGCTAAAATATGATTTCAATATATGAGTTATCAGCGCCATTGCATACTACGATTTATTATTTACATGAATGTGTTACAATTAAGATGCGAATAACTGATAATCGTGGAAGAACACGATTTTTGGTAAAGTTGAATCCAAACACTAACAGTATTTTTAAGTGATTATTGCATTGAGTGTCGTGAAAATGACATAAGTTTAAAAATGTGTAAGGTCAAACCCACTAGATTGTCACCTGTTCGTTGTCATTTCTGATAATCGGCATGGGATGTGCCAACTCACCTGCTATCAGATAGATACAAATTTTGGTACGACAATATGTATTCTTTGAGAAACTGTTTATAATTTATGATGAAATAGATTTTTATGGTAACACTGTAGAAAAAGGATTTTGATACGATGGCAAGTGCAGCTGTCGGAACTAATCCGGAAAATACTTCCAAATTTTTGGAATCGCTGCAAGCTGACTTAAAAGTCCTTGCTTCTGAGTCGAAGAAGAAATATCCACAAATTAAAGAAGTACGTTATTATTATTGATCTTAATGACTAATTACTTATTATTATATAATGTTAAATGAAAAAAGTTAGGTTAGTTTACCAAGTTTAAATGTTCCCTTTCTTTCATAGAAATGTAGACAAAATAATTAAAATACCAAATAAGTTTAAATTTATTAACATTATATTTTATTACAGTCATGTGAAGAAGGAATTGCAAAAATAAGGACAGCTTCAAATACATCATGTGCTCCTATTTATTACATTGTTAATCAAATCTTGTATCCTTTGGTTCAAGGTTGTGAAAGTAAAGATGTAAAAATTATTAAGGTATGTATAAACCAATGTATTTCTTATCCTTTTACCTTTTTTATGATGATATTTTATATTTTTACTATTCATTTTAGTTTTGTTTAAGTATGATGCAAAGGTTAATTACTCAACAAGCTGTTGATCAAAAAGGAGCTCGTTATATTACGGATACATTATGGATGCTGATGGAATCAGGAACAGAAGAAGTTAAAGTTTTGCAGACTGTAACTCTCTTACTCACTAGTAACACTATTGTTCATGGTGAAACACTTGCAAGGGTAATAATTTATGCTAGAAAGTAAAAAATTGATAGCACTAATTTTATTAATAATCTGATTATAATTTTCATGAAATGATACATCATTTTTAGAATCTGGTTCTTTGTTTTCGTCTACATTTTACAAAAGATTCTACAACAATTAATACAGCAGGAGCCACAGTAAGACAATTAGTGTCATTAGTTTTTGAGCGTGTTGTTGCAGAGAATGAACAAAGCCCTGATAATGAGGATTCAGATGAAATAAATTTGGAGGAATTAAAAATTGCTACTAATCAGGCACCAAAAGGTTTAGGACCATGTGCTGCTGATGCATACTTAATGTTCCAAGTAATAAATTTATTTAAATCATCTACTACGTTTCTTAATAGAATTTAATTACTAAGGAGAATTTGTTTTAGGACTTAGTACAGTTAGTAAATGCAGATCAACCTTACTGGTTAATTGGAATTACAGAAATGACACGTACGTTTGGATTGGAATTGTTAGAATCTGTTTTAACAAATTTTTCATCAGTATTTTTTAAGGTATATAATCACAATAATACTTAATATTTAAATAAACCATGAAGTTTCAATTTTACGTTTCTTTCTAATATTAAATATCGTAATTCGGTTCCAGCATCGCTGCAACAAGCTACCCCTTTAGATAAACCTTATTTTCCTATTAGCATGAGACTCCTTCGAGTTGTTTCTATCTTGATACAGAAGTATCATTCACTTTTGGTAAATATCTTAGATTTAATTAAAGTTAAAAGAACACCATTAATTTAACATTCTTGTGTATTTCATTACATATTTCACAGGTAACAGAATGTGAAATATTTTTATCTTTAATTGTTAAATTTTTGGATCCTGATAAACCAACATGGCAAAGAGCTTTAGCTTTGGAGGTTTTACATAAGATGACAGTACAATCTGATCTCCTTACAAACTTCTGTGAATGTTATGACTTGAAACCTCATGCAACCAATATTTTTCAAGACATTGTCAATAGTTTAGGTGCTTATGTACATAGCCTTTTTGTTAATCCTCAAATGATAAATCAAACCAATATGGGTAAATTTTAATCAACTATTACAATAATATAACATTATCTAAAATTAAGTTAATATGTTTATAATATTAGCAACAGGTACAACGATACCACAAAATACAACTTCTCCGTTATTCACGGGAATGCCTATAGGACCTGGTGTTTCACCACAACCTGGTTTTTATTCGCGTGGTATTTGGTTGCCAGTAGTTGCGACATTCACAAGTGGCCAAGCTAAATCCACGTAGTAAATACTTTTTTATTGTTTACAATATAATTTTTTTTATGAAAATTACAAAAATTGTTTTGATTATCTTATAGTTTGGATATGCTTGATAAGGTTGACCCACCACAGATTCCTATTGGCTATGGAATAAGTATAGCTTATGCATGTTTATTAGACATTATACGTTCCATAGCTCTCGCCATTAATGGATCCAGTGAAGTTGTAACTGGAAATCAATCTTACAAACCAAGTGAATTTGAACGAAAACTTCACACCCAACTCATTAATTCTAGTTGGTGCGGTTTACTAGCAGCATTAAGTCCCCTTATAGATGCAAGGTAAGCAAAATTAAATATTTACATCTATTATTTAACATTTATGCTGTTTAAAATTTATCCACAGTATATATAATTAACTTCTTTTTGTTATAATTATTAGCACCGATGAATCTGCAACGGAAAATGTATTAAAAGCAATTCAAACTTTTGCTTCACTGTGTGGACAATTGGAGTTGCAAACGCCACGCGACGCGTTTATTACTGCGATATGTAAGGCATCATTACCCCCTCATTATGCCTTGACTGTGTTGTACAATGCTCCTCAGGGTATACCGACTGCAAGGCAACAAGAATCAACTCAGTACAATGTAACTATTGGTGAACCTGATTATAGGCAACAAGTAGTAGCTGTTGGTACTCCACTACCTACTGCATCTCTGCCAGTTGGTATGTAAGAATTCTTAATATAGTTATTTATAAATTATTAATAAGATATTTACATTGTATTAAATTGCTTGTTGATATAGGTGCACACCAAGGTCCAGTTATGTTAACAGCAAAGAATTTACAATGCATGCGTGCATTACTATCACTTGCACATTGCCATGGAAGCATACTGGGTGGTGCATGGCACTTGGTACTTACAACCTTACAGCATCTTGTCTGGATACTTGGTTTGAAACCTTCTACAGGGGGATCCTTGAAAGCTGGAAGAACTGCTGCTGATCCAAATGCAGTACTTACAAATGCAGTTATGGCAGATTTGCCTGTACTTAGCGCCATGCTTAGCAGGCTATTTGAAAGTAGTCAACATCTTGATGATGTAGCTTTACATCATCTGATAGATGCACTTTGTAAATTAAGCCATGAAGCTATGGAATTAGCTTACTCTAATAGAGTAAGTGCCGACAAGTTTCATGTTTCGTAGTAATAAAGTTAAAACTCACATTGTACTTTATTTATTCAAAGTAACAATTTTTTTTATAAATTTCTACTAGGAACCCTCTCTGTTTGCTGTGGCTAAACTTCTAGAAACTGGTTTGGTAAACTTACCTCGGGTAGAAGTTTTATGGAGACCATTAACAAATCACTTGCTGGAAGTTTGTCAACATCCACACATTCGTATGAGAGAATGGGGAGTCGAAGCTATTACGTATCTTGTAAAAATGGCACTTCAGCACAAATATCCACAACCTTTGCGCGATAATCAAGTATGTTCGTTTAACGAACCTTATTTTTCAATTAAAAATATTAAATATTAAAAATATAATTAATTTTTCCACTACAGAAGTTGCAGACTTTACTTCTAGGACCATTATCAGAATTATCATCGGTACGTCATGGGGATGTAAGGCAGCGGCAGTTGGAGTGTGTTTTACAAGTTTTGCACGGAGCTGGAGAAACATTGTATCATGGTTGGCCTTTAGTACTTGGTATTATTGGAGCAGTATCTGATCACCATGGGTAAATATCATTATTAATAATATAATTGATATCTGATAAAATATGATTTATATTATTTTCATACTAATACACTTTACAGGGAAGCTTTAGTTCGCATAGCATTTCAGTGTTTACAATTGGTAGTAACCGACTTTCTACCAGTGATGCCTTGGCGGTGTCTTCCACTTTGTGTCGACACAGCTGCCAAATTTGGTTCCCAAACACAGGAATTAAATATTTCGTTAACCGCTGTTGGATTAATGGTAATAATGAATTACATATAAATAACTTGCTTTAAATTCATTTTCGTTTGTTAATCTTGATATTGTTATATGTTTTTTCTAAAACAATTTGAGAAGAATCCAGAACTTTACATGATACGCGAATTTGGTGACTTTTAAAATACATCAGAGCTGAGTCATGACTAAAAGACGTGCATATGTTCAGAGATAGAAGAACTTAGTAGCACCTAAAATTTTTAAAATAGAAGCCAAAGTATCTTAAATGAACAAAATTAAAATCAAGATAATCAGGCAAATACAGTTTACTATGAACGTGTTATTATAATAAATTTTTTTTATCATATACAAAGTATAATCAATTAAAATTAATTAACAAATTATTAAAGTACAGTTTATGGGTCTTCTGAGTGAATAGTAAGCTTAATATGTTTATATTTACATATTATTTTTCCAGTGGAATATAAGTGATTATTTTTATCAAAATCAAGAGAAACTCTGTGTATCTTTGAAAGGAGATTCATCTTCTGTATTTCCGGATTTTCCTGGTACAACAAACATGCCACCTTTTGACAAACTTTGGATGTGTCTATATGCAAGATTAGGTATTGCTTTGCTCTTAAATATTACGTTTAAAATGTGAATGCTTTTTTAATAGATTTTATTGAAAATTTATTGTTTCATTTATATTTTTAAGGTGACTTATGCGTAGACCCTCGACCCGCAGTGCGCAAATCAGCCAGCCAAACTCTGTTTTCTACAATATCTGCACATGGTAGTTTATTGCATCAGCCAACATGGCAAGCTGTACTTTGGCAAGTTCTTTTTCCATTATTGGATAAAGTAAGAAGTTTATCTAATTCTGCTAGTAGTGAAAAAGTTGATACTAGTGGAAACATACTTATTCATCACAGCAGAAATACAGCGCAAAAGCAATGGGCAGAAACACAAGTAAAAATATGTCTGCATTTAATATTTTTGTTAATATACGTACAAGTTTCTTAAATTATCATTTTGCAGGTATTGACATTGAGTGGTGTTGGAAGAGTGTTTAATACAAAACGTCAACTGTTACAAATGTTAGGCGATTTCCCTAGAGCTTGGTCTCTTTTGTTAGAATTTATAGAAAATTCTGCGCTTAGTAAAAATAACGAGGTGTGTATATATCTAATATTTGTGTATAATATATTATTTCATATATATAAACAAGTGTTTTAACTTATATTTCAAATTATTAGGTATCGCTAGCAGCTTTAAAATCATTTCAAGAAATTTTGTACCTTCAAAAAGGGAGTGACAATAATGAAGTTATTCAATCAAACGATTCAGAAGCATTATGGATCGTTGCATGGCGTGTGTGGCTTAATATCGGAATGGAAAGTACAACGCCACCGCAAGAAGGGGAAACGGAACCTTATGTACCATCACAAGCATTTTTAACAGCCTTGGTTCATATATTTCCAGCTGTTTTTCAACACATCAGAAACAAGTATACCTTTTTTATATAATTAAGATTTAATTTTAAGACAAAATTTATATATCTTCTTTTTTGTATTTTTGTTTTTCAGATTCACTGGTCCAGATTTACAAAAGCTCTGTATCGTGCTGAAAAATGCAGTCGCAGTTCCGGTACATGGTGAATCAACACCATACATTTTACCGACGATACCGGATGTGGTTCTTACTCATTTACAGGACGGTGTACTTCATTCCATGGAGCTTTTGCAAAAAGTATGTATTTTATTATGGAAATCATATTTTGTGTATTCAAAGTTAATTTTATTCCTCTTTGGCAGGAAGCACTAAATGGGCCGGATAACCTAAGAACAATGATCGTTTTAATATTCCTTCAGCTTTTGAGTTTTTCAAAATTGGCTTGCGAAGCTCCCACTTATGGTAAAATACCAACAAAACACATCTCCCAAATTAGAGGTGTATCCGTGCGTACTTATTTACTTTTAATACACGAATAATTGTCATTTTATTCTTAAACTAATATTATTTAGTGTTTTTTTTTATATATTTAGGCTGATTGGGTAACTATGAATTACGTTCCTTTTGGAGAGAAAGCTCTATCAATGGTTGTAACACTATACCAAAAGACGGCGCATGAAATGGCAGTCATAGATGGACAAGTTTTAAAGCATATTATAGAAGCGTTGCACGTGCCTTTATCAATGAAGTACGCTTGCCCATCGCCAACAACTTGGAAATTAGCTGTAACTAGTCTGCTTGCCGTTTTACATACCGGTTTACCCTTAGCCAGAAAGTATGCAGAACAATTTCAAAGTATGTGGCCAGAACTTGCGAGTACGTTAGATGACTTTCTGTTTCCAAAAAGGTAATTAGAAATTAGAAAATTGCTTCTTTTGATTTTATATCTAATAATTAAAAATCACAAGTAAATTATCGTCTTGATGGTTTTTAATGGTCTAATTATTACAGTGTATTGAATGTGGAACGAGGTGTCGAAGAAATTCAAGCGGATGAAGCTGTAGATTGTCAAGTGATGGAGCTTTTACGAGATGAAGTTTTACCACATTCCCAACATATACCTCATCAGTTTATTTTACGAGTAGTTGTGCTTTTAAATAAAGGTTCTATTCATTCAGCAACTACAACAAATATTGGTAAATTTCTTTTTAGTATTCATTGTAGGAAAAAGTTTAAATATACTATTTTACTTTATAATATTGCTGTTGTAGAAAATAACGGTGAAACTAAGTTAAGAGAAGAATTTGCAAAAACTTGTTTTGAAACATTACTCCAATTTTCTCTGTTGGATGGATTAAATAACGAATCAGAACATGATACAAATAAAAATCCTGAAAATGATGAAGGAGGTGTTGCTGGACGGTTGGCCGTCACTGCACTTCTTCATAGGTTTCAAGAAGTTTTACGACGATATATCGAAAATGAGAGGCGAAGTGGAAAATGTCCACTACCTAGGTAATAGTTTTGTTTAAACTAAATCCTTTAACTCTTTTATTAATTCTTCTATTTAAAAGCATTTAAATGAATTATTTTAAATGACAGAACTGGTAATGTTGTATAATTTCATTGAAGATAAAATAAAATATGCACATTCATTTTTAAGTACTTATTATAGAAACCTTTTCTAGGTACAGATTATCTGAAATTTCATTTGTTTTGAAAGCTGTTGCAACACTTGTGGTCTCCCTAAAGAAAGCACCTCCTAATAAAGGTACTTATATTTCTATGTAAAAAAGGATACTTTTACTTAATCTTTATAATAACACAATTTTATATTTACATAATATTATACTTATATAAAACAAAAGCAACAGAATTTTAATTTTACTTTTTAGTTGAAAGATCAGTATGGGAGCAACTGATTGGACTATATCCCTGTTTAGTAGAATGCACGATTGCTACGGCATCAGGCCAAGTATCAAGATCTTTGCGGGAAGCTTTACTACAATACCATGATTTATTGAGACCACCGCTTCATAGTTCCACAACATCAAATGGTGTTTGACCATTGCATTCTTTGCTTCTAACACGAAATACCGTTTGCTACACCACCGAATAGTGAACTTTTTGTAACTACAGCTACGTGTACAATAAATTTTGTCATAAAATTTTTACTTCCATGTACACGTATAAGGTAAAGAATTTAAGGTGAAGTATCGTTGAAAATACTTAATTTTCATATGTGCCGAAAAATGTATCACTCAGATTTATAAATTCTTCATTACAAGTAACAAAGGTAAAAACATTTATCACTTTTATTTGTATAATAGAAACGTTTTAATTCTGTAAATTGCAATAGATTTTTATAGAGTGATATTTTTGATTAGTAGGTTAACGATTATGTAATGAATGCATCACTTTCGCTGTTTATTTGATATTTTAATAACTTCCATTCTTTCAAATATTTTTGCTTCTACAAAAGTAACCACGAAATTCTTTTTACTTTCTGTAGTTTATCAACGTTGTAAAATAACGAAAAACTGCTATATATAGCACGATATTTATAAATAATAAAAGCTGCGTATAATTTTGGATTCAATTATCATTACCATCTATAATGAGCAAAAACAAAAAAGATATAATATGGTCTCTCATGTTGGAATAAAATAACATAAAAATGTAGTCTTAGGAAGTCGAAGCAAGTATACAGAGTTGTGTTAATATGTATTTGGTAAGCGCAAATTGATTAATAACTACAAATTATATATATGTCATGCTGGCTGCTGTACATAGTTAATGTACAACTTGGCTTTTCTAATACATATTGTAAATATTAAATTAATTGCGATTAGAACATACAGTACGATTTTATAAATAATATAAAATTATTATTCGCTATTCTTACAATGATATAATATTGAAAAACTATAATATAATGATGTAAATAGCCACACAAAAATTCAATAAAAGTCTAAAATATTTATTGCTATTTTTGTATAGAAATCGTGCCTTCATAGATTTTTAGACGTGGTACTTTTTAATGTTTTTCTGATACAGCACAAACTTTTTTTATTTAATTTTTGATAAAAATTTGCAATCATAATTGAAAATACTAAAGCTTGTCTTTCTGAATATTTATTCTTTATTATTTAATTATTGTACATAAATTATTTCTATTCTGTGTGATTGTTCATCACATTATTTACGTTATTTTATTCTATTTAAAATTGAATGAAAAAATGAATGAATTGAAAAAAAAGGTATGATTATCTCTATATAGTAATATTTCAACATATTGAATTGATTAAATATTAGCATTTTATATGTGTAGTTATACAGTTTAAATCTGTGGATTAAATGTTTATAAAATTAAATTAATTGATATTGACAAACAGTACTTGGTTCGATTTCTTCGAATGAACAAGCGCCATTGTCAATGTTAAGAAATATCTTTAAAACGTAGATGTCGCATCTGTAACCGGAAAACTTCTAGAATCAATCAAATTTCAACAAAAACGAGTTATTAAATACATTCTTATGATACTATTTTTGGACTGATTTACAAATAAATTCGAAAATTTTATCTACATTTGAATGAACCAACATATGTTTAACCAAAAAGTGTTGAACTTGATTTGTGGTGTATTTTCGAGTGACGCCGCAGCCATGATTGTTTAGTTTCGGGGGGATGAAAAGTGAACGCGAACGACGGATTTGAATGAAACGCGTGTGTTCACAGCGTACCGACTTATTTCTGTATTTAATAAGTGTGCCTGTTAATTGAGAGATATGGTAAGCAGTATCATAAGTCAGAACGTGAGTTATCTGTTTATTCGTGTAGAATAGTTTTCGCGGGAATTTTCAGGCGTTACAATTGTTGGGTGCCGCCGCTACCGCGGCGCAACATTGCACTTTCAAACTTTCGATCGATTTGTACCAAATATTCAGAACCGTCAAGCAAAATGAGCATCGTGTACGGTTTATCGTTTAATATATCTTTTACTTGACTCCACAGTGTTTACTCGGTTCCATATACGTACAATGTACCATTTCTGTGAAAATATTAGAAAATGTAACCGAGTATCACACTCCATATAAATCGATATATACTTCTGAGTGTGCATATATGTGTTGGTATATGTGTGCGTGAGTGTATGTGCTTGGTGTGACGTTTAAATTTTGTAAGTATATGTATATTCACCACTACAAGGAACTGTGGATCAGGAACGCCCCTTTTTACGATACGATCGAATTTCTTTCCCGCGCAATTTCTAAGCATGATGAAATGTCAATAATCGATGGTTTTTAATTACTTACATTTTTATTTTAATGTATGAATTAATTTTTTTCTATTTTATGATAATTTTTTAATAACAATTGTCCTTTCAGTGGAATTTTGTATTTTTATCATAATGTAATGCTTTTCAAATATTTTAGCCTAATCGGAAAGAAAATAATAAAGTTAGGAAATATGTATTGTCAATTTGATTGTATGATTTTGTTGATGAATGTATTAATAAATATAAGTACATTTGTTTGTTATAATTGTTACAATAAAGTTTCTACTTAAAGTAGTTAGATGATTCAAGGTTTCTATTTAAAGGAAAAATATTATAATTAATTGACTGATAAGAGAAGTGCAACTAAAATATTGCAGTATAAATTATATGTTTAAATGTGTTTACTACAGATAGAATATTATTAAATTGGTTATCACAGTTAACAGCAGAGGAACACTTTTAATCAAAGTATGTTATGTCATTATAAAGAATAAATGTAGAAAAGTGAACACATAATTCTTACAATATTAATAAAGTTTGATGTAACATCTAATAAGTCTAACACTTTTCTATAGATTTAAATTACTTTAGGTCTGTGC
>NW_017100177.1:1172634-1177522 GCF_001263275.1 Habropoda laboriosa
TATATTATTTTAGGCCATTTAGATATTCCTTTGAAATGTGGTTACGAAGTGAACATGTTAGTAGAAGACTACGTGGTCGTCTAAGTATAAGTTGTGCATCTGGGACCAAAATATCCAATCATAGGGTACAAATCAACAGTTTAAGGAAACTTCCTTCTATTAACAACAATAGTCATCGTATCAACACACCAAATAAATGTGGCAGACTGACACGATGGAGACGTAGATGTACTCATTTCCTGAAAGAGGTATACATTAGTTCTTATTTTTGTGTTATGATTTTTATTTTTTCCATGTGTTACATCTTTTCTTGTTGCCATCTAAAATACTGATATTCAATTATCATATTTCGAACTATATTATTATCATTAGCTTACTGTAAATGATCTTTGCAGGTCATTTATTAAAACAATCTTCACTATATCTTAAAAAGAAATACTTTCTAACTAATCAGCGGTTAATGAGTGACTGACTAACTCGCAAGGATGTTATGCACTTAGATTTCTTAGAACTACAATCGAAGCCATTTGGTTAATGTAAGGACTTCACTTCAGATTTGTTAAAAAGATTATTATCTTCGTAGGCTTGTAAAGAAAATGTTTTACGTTTTGCGAAATCTACGCCTAGTAGACGAGAGAGAGGACCTCGTAGAAGAAAATGCATAAAACGGTCAATGGTTACTTCAACTCCCTTACATCGAACTTCTGCAAAAGATGCAGTTATTGTAAGTTATTATGATCTATTTCATTTTTGAATAAAATAATAATTACAAATATTTCAGCCAGCAAAATGTACAGCAGTATCAAAAGTTTCTGAAGAATCTAAGGAAAACTGGAATACAACTACTTTATCTCTATATTCATCCATACTAAACACAGATTCATGTTGTTCCTCCATTACTACTGCAAATGATATCAAATCTTCAATTCCGAGTGTATCATCACTATCAAATCTAATGCCTCCAGCATCTGTAAGATCAAATTCAGACCTTTCATATGTATTAGATGATGAAGAAAACAAAACTATTGGTACATGCATTTATAAAAATTGCACACTGCTTTATACATCTGGTTAATACATATACAATAAGTATAATTTATTTATTGCAGATACTGGTGCACTATATTATACAGCTCTCTGTACACAAGCAGAAATATCTGAAGAATGCCATAGTTTAATGCATTCTACATCCATGTATGGAACTCGTTCTTATTCATCAGAAAAGTATTTTCCAAATGGAAAATACGCACTTAGCAACAACAATGCAAGCAGCAGTAATTTATCAAAAAATCAATGTTCTGTTGACAGTCATTCCACAAAATATGAGGCGGCCTTTGTCAATACAAAGTACGGTACATCAACCATGTACAGTCTAAACCATCATCATTCCCCAGATACAAATGGGAATGTTACTGAAAAATATGATTCCGATGATATTGAGAGCGATTACCATGATGTCGAATACATGGAAGTTGGAAGTGAGGAAATAGTAGAAAGTTATGATATGGAAAATATGGTTACTCATGTTCAAGAAGATTGGGAACCATTTGATCCTTATGTCTTCATTAAACATTTACCACCTTTGACTCCAGCAATGAGAGCCAGATGCCCTGCTCTTCCGCTTAAAACACGCAGCAGCCCAGAATTTAGTCTCGTGTTAGATTTGGTATGTACATTTGCAGTTATTCTATTAATATGATAAATAATGAAGAATTGCGAAAAACAAAATAAAGCTTTAATAAAATCTAAAAATATTCCAGAATGGACGAATGGATATAAAAAGATATTTTTTTTTATACAGGATGAAACGTTAGTTCACTGTAGTTTGCAAGAACTTTCGGATGCAGCATTTCGTTTTCCAGTTGTCTTTCAAGATGTAACATACACAGTGTTTGTCAGAACACGGCCTTATTTTCGCGAATTTTTAGAACATGTCTCGTCTTTATATGAAGTGATCCTTTTTACCGCGAGTAAACGAGTTTATGCAAACAAATTAATGAATCTATTAGATCCGACACGAAAATTGATTAAGTATCGACTGTTCCGAGAACACTGTGTTTGTGTAAATGGAAATTATATCAAGGATCTATCTATACTGGGTAGAGATTTATCTAAAACTGTTATTATTGATAATAGTCCACAAGCATTTGGATATCAGGTAGATAAATAATTGGAACATTTGAAATATTAAACAAAAACTATTATACATTTGTTTTTGCTCTAACAAAATGTTTGTTTTGTAGTTAGAAAACGGTATACCTATAGAAAGTTGGTTTGCTGATCGTTCAGATAATGAACTAATGAAATTGTTACCTTTCTTAGAAAATTTAGTAAATTGGGTAAGTACTTTTGTATAAAATTTATACCAAATAATTTGAAACAGAAATTGGAAATTAAATAAATATTAATTGGTATTGTAGGGAGGAGATGTTAGACCACGCATTAGAGAACAATTTCGACTCTTCAGTTTTCTACCACCAGATTAATTTAGTTAGTAAGCACAAAATTAACATTTTAAAAATGCTAGCCTATGTAGGTACGTGTATATATATCTTACAGATATTCAATAGATAAATGTAAGATATTAATACAAAGCGTGCAATAATACACGCCAAAAAATGATATGATTTGCAATAATGTCTTATTAATAAGTACGTCCGATAGAAAATATGGTAAAACAATTAAAAATCAGAACTCATTTATTTCAGTAAGAGTCTAAATTATTACCGTGCTATAATTATAATTATAAAAGATTTCAGAAAAAGTGTATTTATCGTTTTAAATTAATAGATTTTATATTTGCGTGTATTAAATTCAAATTGATCTTGTTACAAGATTAATGTCAGAAGTACATTTGGAAATCAATGTCTTAACATTACATTGTTAAGAAATATCACAACATAGTAATTATTAGAATCTATATTTATCAAACTTTGGGCAGGTACCAATCAATTAAAATGATAAGTAATGAAACTTTATGAATTATATGCAGACCAATCAAGATTTGATACTAATGACTGCTAGGGCTCATATGTTATGCGAGCAAATATCACAAATAATATTTTAATTCAAATTTTCAAAAACAAGTTTATATGTTTGTTGTTACATTGCTCTAGCAGATACATTATAGCAGATTATATGTATATCTCAATTTACGTATACTTCGTGTTATTCATTGCGAAAATAAACACAAAATAATTAGAATATATATATTTATGCATAATATTAAATTGAGAGCTGCCAGAAAAATTAAATATTGTTTTGTTGGAAAAGTTGAAATGAATTAAATTCAATTTTTTTAAGATACTGTAGTTTGATTATAAAATTACTCATATTATTCATTATATACAGAAATATGCAAATCACCTAATACATTTATTCAATCATAAAGTAAGTTAAGCAAAAGTCGAACACTCGTGAAAAGAAATTATTTCAACAAGTAATTCAACAATTTGCTCCAAAAAAAGAAAAAAAAATAGTTCATTAAATAGAGACAAAATATACTGGTAGAATAAACATAGATAGCATTGAATGAAATACAAACTTCCACTTACAAGGAACTTCCGTTTTCATCAGTTTTTACTTCTATACATAATACATACATAGCAGAAATTGTACCTATTATTAAAATAAAAAGGAAATAGAAATATTGAACTTGTACCTTCAGTACAAAAGTACATTTTGTATTAATCGCAATTATAATTCACTATTTCAAATTTATTTTCTGATAAATGTTTCCGCACAAGTAATTCACCTTTCAGTTACAATGGTATCTTGTAAAATTCGAACTTAGAATAGGTGACTATTGTTTGCAGTTGTCATTTTGCAAATAATTATTGTTAAACTTCAAATACTTTTAACTATATACATGTGTACACTCAATCTCGCGAAGAGATATAAAGTCTTCTATTCAAGCTTAGTTACAAATATGATCTCAATCTGATAATATGAAATCAGTGTATAAAAATTATAAATGATGAAAATTTGTTAAGCACTGTAAGTGTAAATCATAGTAAATTACGAATTTTTTGAGTGCATATGTATATTTATAATTTTTTAATTGCGAGTACATATTGATAATGTGTACGTATCTGTATAAATGTGCGTATGACTATATTATATCCTGCTGCATCTACTGAAATTATAGAATTGCGTGTAATTCATAGCCAGAAATTTACTTCAAAATGAAACATCCATACAAAATAATTTAGTGAAAATGTTAGCATATTACATCTTGTAGCGTTCACTATACTTCAAGATTGTACTCGCATTTCGCATCACGGATTTACAGATGTGTAAGATCAGTCTTTATTACTAAAATTTGTATATTTGTTTGATCATGTTTTTCTTAAACTGAGTTCTTCTAAAATGCTACCACACTGCGATATAAATTTGTAAAATGAGACTCAATTGAGATGATTATTTTGACTGTTGTACTAATGCGTTGCGCGAAAATGGGAATGACTTAATTGTAGTCCATTTGATCACTATTAATAATGTATGTATTTTTCTTTTCATACAATGATTTCTTTCTTTAATTTTAATGAACAGCAATACGAGCCGCTTACATGTTTTTTTATAATAATAAAACTGTATCCCCATGCATATTATAATAGTAGCTTTCACATAGTACTTGTTATTGAAAGATACTATTAATAAATAAAGATAATAATAGTAGGGAGACAAGAAAAGTACACGCTTGTTATATATGAAACAAGTCTTTATATTATTAATTCTTTTATTTGTCATTGAACAGTGAATATATTCATATATAAATTGTTACAGTAAGAAGATAAACATAAATTATTTATTGACTTTTCTATAGTTAAAAGAATTAAACAATACTTCATGATTTTTAAATAAATCAGAACTTACATTCTATTGAATA
>NW_017100177.1:1178693-1183740 GCF_001263275.1 Habropoda laboriosa
TATTGAATATATAAATTTTAATAAAAAATTTAACGGTGAATATATTTAGTGTTTATTGTAACTAAACGCTGGAGACAAGAAATATGTAACAGACATATTATAATAATTATGATGGATAATTTACCGTGATTTATGACATGGCCGTACTAATCGTTTTCTGAAAATTTTTTGCTTCAGAAAAAAAAAACTCTAAACATCATTTCAACAATTTACGTTTAATTTAAATAAAATGTTATACAACACATCATTATGTTATTTTGCGTACAATATATAAGAATACATTACAATTCCATAGAGAAAAATAGGTTACAAAGAACTGACTAGAAAAGTAGTAAAACTTTGATATTGTGTAAAAAATTTCTATATAATATAGATGTGCGTTGAAAAATTGATGCACGTTAATAATGATACACATATTTTTTACACACGAGTATAAATTAGAAAAAGTTCATGTAACTAGTAAAAACTTTCAATTAAAATAAAATTTAAAAGATAGATGAGTGACTTATAATACAGAAGTACAAATATTATTATTAGTTGTGTTAAATATATATACAAAATCTATAAGAAAAAGTTCTTATTGTCAATTAACGCCATAATTATACTTAACAAAATGGTTGTTATTGTACATCGGTCTTTTCAATGATTTAGTTAAGTTAAAAATAAATGCTGATAACAGGTACATTGAAAATAATAATCCTTAAAAAAAATAGACAATAATCATTTTAAACAACTTCTGATAAACAATTTTGTAAAACGTCTAATTTAAGAATACCTTTTATCGGTTATGCATTCCTGTCGATTTCGAAGACATTATATTTGGAAATCTCCAAAGTCGTGTTACTTAATTCTCGCCTCCAACATTTTGTTATTTTATTTGACCCCTATCGCTTGAGGAGAAAAAATGCTGAAAAATGTCACGTGCAGTATTATGTATTTAGAATAATACATTCAACAATATTTCATGTTCAACACTAATGTAATTTGCATATTCAACAACTACAAATTAACTATCAGTATTTTTTTATTTCCTATGGTACTTACTATCTCATATATTCCCGAACTCGAACTTCAGATACATTGAACATTTACTTATTGTAATTTGCATAATATTTACGATATATAATATATACGTGTAAAACACATATATACATCATAATTTCATGAAATTACTATGTACACGCATAACATAGGAACTTTGAATTAAGAGAGTCCGAATATCTAACTTCAATGTATCTGAAGCCCGAGTATAATTCCACCTAATCTTCCGAACGCTGGAAATACCTAGTCTCAATGCGTTTGAGGAGGTGCACAAGCTGTGGATAACTCTGGATAATACTCGCCAGGTGATTACCAGGTAGAGGAGTTGTGATTATTGTAAAGATGTGTCCAAAAACTAAGGCATCCAATTCATTAGGTGTCCTAAATGTAATTAAATAATAAAATAATCAACTATAAATTGATCAATTGAACAAGTGTGTATTTCAAGTACTAAAACTGTGACAATGAATACACTAAATGTTAAAAGGATTCAAGGGTTCAGAAAGAAGAAATTCAAAAGAATCTTCTGAAAGTGGCGGTAATGCTTCAAGGGATTCAGTGCAATTCCATAGGGTTTCTTTAGAAGAGGTTGCACAGACTTCAAAATCATCAAAAGACTGAATTGCAGTAAAATTCAAATAATTCTGTGCACTTCTTGATGCATGTTCAAGGAGATTGGGAAATTCTTGTACAGTTGCAACAATCTCTTGGACATTAGTGGGAAGGGAAACTTTGATTGAGGAAAGGGCATATATGTGACCACATACAAGAGCATCTATTTCAGTAGGCCTTTTCAACAAAAAAGGAAAACAAGATAATAATAAATAGATTACATACTATCAATACTTATTAGGAATAAACATTAAATGAACATGAAAAATGTTTTTAATGCTCAATTTCATAAAAGGAAAAGGGAGAATTTTTATAGCAGTCTATATTATTAATAATGTATACTTACTTTTCTCCAGAGAAATAGTCACTACCCTCCAATCTCACTGATAATGCTGTACAACAATTTTTAACTTCATTGCAAACATCCTCTATAGTTTTATTGTACCAACCAAGTATATTGAGTTTTTTTATGACTTCTTTTCTTTTTTGCCAGTTTAAAAAGTGATTTAGTGGCCATGGATATGCACTCCCATGTCTTCCTTTGGTTACTTCATTTAAAGTAGTTTCATCAACCCAACAAATATATAATTCAGCATTTACAAAAACATTATTCACTAATGACATATAGGCCCTCATATCTGCCTTAGAAGCTGGAGATAAATGATCTGATAAACTTATGCCTTTATGCCCTATAAATGATACAATGTTGTCAAATTCAGATATCAAAAATGCACCACATTTAATGAATGGCACACGGCCAGATGGAGACATATATTCTGCATTGGTTCTTGGCTCTACTTTAAACTTAAGATCACACATTTTAAGAAAAGCTTGAACAGCCAAGCAATTTGCATTGTCAGGTAGTAATATTTGTTCAACCTCATATGGCTGATACAGAATAATATTCTGGGGCAATGGATCTTGAGCTAAACAAAATGAAAGGCAGATATTAACTACTGTTTTAAAACAATAGTATTTAATTTTCACATAGCCAAGAGAAAATTACGAAATAAAAAACAAATGATGAAATTAAAGAAAGCTTTATGAACGAAGAGAATTCTTTAAGTAAACATTTCATAATTATATAAAGATATATTAGGAAGATACGTTAAAAAAATAAAGGTTAAGTTTTATGAAAGTTGAAAATGTAGTTTAAAGCATATGTCAAAATAAAGTTTTAACAAATTACCTTCCAATTCCAGAGAAATAGAATCTGCTAATAGAGTATTAGGCATTTTATTTGATTAAATATGATTCTAAGAACGATATCAAATTTTATCTTTCTACCACCTCAAATCACAGCAAATGACAAAACAAGGGAGTGTTGGCGCCGAAAGTAATTTTTATTTCGATTTCTTCATAATAATAATTAATACATTGATTTAATACTTTAACAGCATACTGCAATGTTGTTCATATAGTTATATCATATATTATTACTAAATCATTATTAAATATGTAGTTATTTTTTATTAATTATTTGTGTAGTTACATTGTATATTAGCATTAATTCACAATGATTTTGAATTAGCATATATTAAATTGTTTATATCCTGCATAATATGTGTTTATTAACAATATCATACATATATAAATGAAAACGTAAAAAGTTTATAACTTATGTAACAATGTATCAAAAAAATATGTTAAAATTAATTATTGTTTTAGATAAGTATTTTCATATTAGAAATATAATTAAACATATTACAAAAGATACATAAATAGTACATTGAAGAGAAAAAAAATATTGTCTCAGTGTTCAATTCTGTTAAACACCTAGAAAATTATAACAATTTATTAAAAAAGAATTGATTTGAACACTGTAAATATTTCCGCGTCGGAAATGGTTCATGATAGTCTGCGCGTGAACTAGTGCGCGATAAACAGTAGTTTCTTTCTCTTTTAAAGACAGCAAGATGTCGAAGAGAGGTAAGTTGTTCTTTGGGGGAATAGAAAATCCAAAGAAATCCATTTAAAAATATCAAAATTCAATCAAAATGAAATGCATGAACGTTGAACAAACGTTTACAATGTACAGTGGCAGAAATAGTTTTTCATTATTAACGATGCAACCTGGAAAAATCGATGATTGTATCGAGGAGAATTACCGCGTTAAACGTATCCATTGATGACAACAATTAATATGAAATTATTATTCTTTAAGGACGTGGTGGTTCTGCAGGTGCAAAATTTAGGATATCACTGGGTTTACCAGTTGGTGCAGTGATAAATTGTGCCGATAATACTGGTAAGTAGTTGAAAAAAAGTTTTAAAAATAATACTTAACCTTAAAAATCTGGCCATGTTATGAATAAAAGTAGCACATGGCTAATAGTTGTCATTTAGATTTTTAAGATATTTTTTTTATAAATTACTTATTACTTATAATGTTAAAAATGAGTTATGTATAAATATTTAAATTTTGTAACATAATGTATTTACAAACAGACTTCTATATGTGTACTTAGGATTACTAACATTGCTATATATAACTTTATAAATAACTATTGTTAGTAATCAAGTTGCTCATTAAAATGTAAAGCTATGATATAAGATAGCAATTAATAGTATTTATGTACTTTGTTCAATTGTTAAAAGACATAAGTTTGTAAAATCTGAAGTAGCAGTTTGTATAATTATGTACAGGATCAATTTTAGATTTTAAATGCGAAATGTTAGGATCAATCAAATATTTACATTAAGGCATAATTATAATGTAAACATTTCTGTTACAGGTGCCAAAAATTTATATGTAATTGCAGTTCAAGGAATCAAAGGTAGATTAAACCGTTTACCAGCTGCAGGATCAGGTGATATGATTGTTGCTACTGTCAAAAAAGGAAAACCTGAACTTAGGAAAAAGGGTAACTAAAGTTTTTCTTAAATTTAATGTTTTTCAAAGAAATTGAATGAAGTTTCAATTATTCTAATGTTTTTATTACAAAGTAATTTTTTTGCTAGAACAAGTTTATAAAGACTGAATATTGTACGAAAATTTTATTTCATTAATTAAATTTTTCAGTTATAACTTGTATTTTTCACTCTTAATAATTACTGCATGCAAGTAATACGTATATAGAATAATATTTTGAAATTACATTTTTTTTATAGTGATGCCTGCAGTGGTAATACGGCAACGGAAACCATTTCGAAGGAAGGATGGAGTTTTTATATACTTTGAAGACAATGCAGGGGTTATTGTGAATAATAAAGGTGAAATGAAAGGATCGGCTATTACAGGACCTGTTGCTAAAGAATGTGCCGATTTATGGCCCAGGATTGCATCTAACGCTAGCAGTATCGCCTGAACATTCTGTATAAATTTATCGCCCTTAATAAAATAAATTTGAACATTTGTTCATTAAAATCTTGGCATTGTTTTATTTATTATAAT
>NW_017100177.1:1183757-1186129 GCF_001263275.1 Habropoda laboriosa
TGAGTTTGGAAAAGTCCCGAGTTAATTAACTTACTTTTAAATATTGATAGGAAATAAAATTTTTCAGTAAAGATCACATATTTATTTGCGAAATGAAACTGTTTCGTTAGACACAATTATTGAAATAACGTTAACTGTTTGAATAGACAATTTACTGTTCCTACAGATTAATTTGTTCCTTAACGAATATCCGTTAATAAACATGTCAAATCAATAATATTACAGAGCTGTTTTCTATAAAAGTAAGTGTGGTATGAAATAATTTCTAATAATAAAATATTAATAAGATCACAATCTGAGCTTTAAACTTACAGCTAGAACGCTTATTGTAATTTTGTATTATTTATTTTTTGTGTTTAAATTGCATAGAATACATCTATTTAAAAAACGGTATTAGTGATTCCGCTGTAAAAAAAATTGCGAGTAACAATGCTAATAGTAAATTTGCCAAAAAAGATACATAGCAAGTAACAGCTCCAATAGTAAAATTGTGTAATTGTAATATCAATCTTTGCGAAGCGGTTTTCTAGAATTTCTATCAATTCGATTTAATAAAGGCCCAGCTTCGTTACTGACTCCCTGTTGTGCGTTTTTATCTAACAATCATCGTGTTCCTTTTTTAAACATTCAGCACAGTAAATTTCATCGTCATAGCTTGAACATCCCTCTGAAGGTTTAGTTTGACCGCACATCGCGCACGTAGGCCTCTCGGCTTCTTCCTCTAATTCATCCACATCGGCTTCATATTTGCTTAAATTTGCTTCTGCTAAAATTTTCGCAATTAACTTCTTTGATATATGAGTCTCATCATCATCATCCATATCATTGGTTGAGTGCTAAAAAGAAGGAAATTTGTTTATGTAACATTTAATTCTACATAAATCATTGTTTATGCAACAAATTCTGTACCTTACTGGGTTTATCGCTAACATCCTGCAGTGACCTTAATCTTGATTGAATTTCAGTATCTGAGTCACTACTTGAAGATAGTTCTAATTGTTCAAGGTACTCTTGTAACAAATCATCTGTTTTTTGTTGATCTGTCCTATTATCCACTTCATGTATCTACAAAAAATGAAGTAAATATCTATAACTTATATTAAAATATTACTACAGTCTTTTATTAATATTTACATACATTTATTTTGTGATGACTAGCATTTGGATCTTCATCTTTTAATAGTGCTAATCTTTTTCTTATTTCATCCACACTTAGAGCTGTGGTTTTGTCCTCTTCTTTTAATTTTCTTAATCTATCAACTATCTCTTGATCAGCAGGTTCTAAGCCTTTTTTAAACTTGTCCCAGTGATTTGTGTGCTTGTACATTACAATAGGAGGCTTCACTGGATTTTCCAACGAATCTAATCTATGTAAAATAAACATATTAAATTATTTTGCATAGGTTTCCTACATTACAATTTAATCATATTATTTATTAAATATATATTACTTTTTAGTGATATCCACTGGAGCTATTGGTTTTTCTTGTTCATCCAACATAGTAGAATTGTTATTGGAATTTGACATATTTTTAAACCTGCGCTTATAAAAACAACGTCCACAGGTTTTTTTCACTCCTTTATCTGGAATATCACATTTATATTTGAGGCACTTACTGCAGCATGAAAAGCCACAACCTGGGCAATCATCCTAAATGTCATGAAAACAATAAAATATTGTGAAAATAAAGGTGTATTAAAAGTTGGTCTAGCGTGATTGTGCAGTGCACAAACCTAACCTAATTTAAATGACGAATAACTATATCACGAAAAACAGCGACTTACTTCTCTTGTAAAAAATGAGAATTTTGTTTGACAAATATTGCATGACATATTGAATTCACTTTTAAAACTTGGCTATGATGTTATCACGGATGTGACATTAAATTGTTTAGCATATTTGTTTATGAAAGATTCTAACGTATAAGCGACCAAACTACGTAGAATGGCCTATATATCAACAGATTCGAAGATAGTATACATTATGCTATGGAAGATATTAGATATTTCCTTTTAATGAATTAGATTACATTTTGAAAATATTTCAGAAACAGTGACGCAAATGTTTGTTGAAGAAGTAAAGTAGTAGTTCATAAACAAATTTATCTAAAAGTCTAACGTCATTCTTTATAATTATTACAGTAGTATCGTGCAAATGCGCATCTTCAGCTGCATTAAGCTATCAAAGCCTGCCCAAGCATTTAAACCAATAATTACTTATTTTTCTTATTTATTTGTAAATAAATGGTAATAAAGTATATAAAATACTTTGACACCTTTATAACTGCATTCTTAAACAAATTTGGGACATTACACTTTAATACACATTTATTGATGTCTTACTACGATGTAACAATAAAATAAAATGAAAA
>NW_017100177.1:1186277-1234373 GCF_001263275.1 Habropoda laboriosa
AAAGGAGTGGTAAGATATTCTTAAAAAAAGTAAGTTCAAATACGAGTATATAATTATTGGGTATTGTAGTATTAACGTATACAGTACAATGAATTTAAAATTTATATTATAAAGATCCTTCGAAAACGTAGAATGAAAGATATTAAAATAGTAACTAAACTTATTATTGATACTTGGCACGATATGCATTGATAATATAATATTCCATTGAAAATCCATGTTTGTATTTCGGCAATGTGAAAGCCACGGAAAGAAGGTTAGACAAGGATAGCAATAGTACCGTGTGTTAGACAAGGAAAGCAGTATGGATAGACAAGGACAGAAAAAAAAGCGACAGGCGAAACTAACGCCATCTTGTGTTTGGCGACGCGAACTAACGACTCGTTAATAGGATAACAGAATATAAACAGAGGTATTAGACAAGGAAAGCATTAGTGTGCGAGAAAGACAGAGAGAAAACGCTTCCTATTGGCTGGCGGGCATCCAAGCTCCACCAATCACGGCCTAAACCAAGTCGGTCGGTGAAAAATCATTAATATCTCATTAATTACGATTATTCTGTGGACTTTTAGATTTGAAGAATGAAGAGTGGACCTTCAGCAACTTTCACATATAATTTTTAGTTCTGTAAACCCTCTCAATAATTAGATATTAATAATTTTATTACGAGATGTCGGGAACGATACCACATACCGTCAAGTATCTTTTGGGTTTATCAATAATTTCGTAGCTTTCCATTAAATTCCCATGCAACTAACTATATTCATCTGAAAGGCAACACCTTTAGCTACATTCTTATATAAGATTTATTAACATATTCCGTGTAGTTTAGGAGTTATTAAACATTCTTTAGATGAGTATTACAGTCGTCGCATTCAAGCGTTACACATTTTCGTTATTTCTATAGAAATGCGTGATAAATTATACACTTTCAAGGATGAAGAATGTAGAGTGGACTTTTATCTATATTCTGCAATTAGTTTTGTAGCTTAAGTCGTGTAGTTTATTAGATATTAGCAATTGTTTATAAGAGTTGACTACGCTCGAGTACGATGAATTGGGGACGCTCCCATATAATGCTTAATAACTTCTAAACTAAACTGAATATGTTAATAAAAATTATAAAAGAATGTAGCTAAAGGACCTGCCTTTCAAACGCATGTAGTTATTTGCATAGGAATTTAGTAGAAAGCTATGAAATTATTGAAAAACCGGAAAGATACTTGACGGTATGCGGTATCGTTTCCGACATCACGTACTAAAATGATTAATAACTAATTATAGAAAGGGTCTAGAGAACTAAAAAGTATATGTGAAAGTTGCTGAAGGTCCACTCTTCATTCTTCAACTCTAAAAGTTCACAGAATCATCATAATTAATAAGTTATTAATGATTTTTCACCGACCGACTTGATTTAGACCGTGATTGGTGGAGCTTGGGTGCCCGCTGGCCAATAGGAAGCGTTCTCTTTCTGTCCTTGTCGCACTCTAGTGCGTTCCTTGTCTAACACCTCTGTTTACATTCTGTTATCCGATTAACGAGTCGTTAGCTCGCGAAGCCAAACGCGAGATGGCGTTAGTCTCCCCCCCACTTTAATGTCCTTGTCTATCCATATGTCTTTCCTTGTCTAACACACGGTACTAATACTGTTCTTGTCTACCCCTATTTCTTTCCTAGTCTAACACACGATACTTTTGCTATCCTTGTTTATCCCCATTCCTTTCCTTGTCTAACACACAGTACTATTGCTATCCTCGTTTCTCTCTACCGAAAAATTGTAAAAATCCTGAAATTCAACCAGAAAACTTCGAAAATTGCGTGAAAATAGCGTGGAGAAGATACTGAAGCAGCTTATGTCGTTAATTTATTAAAATTTCCATTTTATTTCCAATTACTCTAATCGTTGAATAATTAGTGTTTGTTGTTAAATTCCTTGTTTAATTCTTATCACTATAGCGTAGTGATACTACACCAGTCACAATCGATACAGTAGGATGTGACACGAAAATGGTAGTAGGGCTCTAAAGCCCCCCTAGCTTGTAACAAAAAAATACATTGGATGACTGGATCCATTACACTTTACACCTTATCTGTGCCTATACCTCGTCTGTGATAAAATCAATTATACACCTGTTATTTAACTACTTCTGGTTACTTTAATTTTATCACACCGTGTACATTGCACACTGATAGATGGCACACTTAGTATCACCTTTTTAACGATAAACCTACACCAGTTCTTTTTTGCCGACGAAACTGGTTGGTACAGTAGCGGGAAATCGATGAATGTAAATGATGTAAAATTCCGTAAAAAAAAAGATATATTTACATAGCAAATAATACATACGAACAAAATAACGTTAGTATAAACTACAAACGTATAAAATACAATTATAAAAATTGATAACACGTTTATTCGCAAAACTAAACAAGATTCCTACAAAAACACGTAATACCACTTACGTCATAGCCTGCGAATGACTTAACCTTAATGCATTCTTTCGTTCAACGATACACTCGAGGTGTTTGGGTTCGAAAATGACTCGAAGACCTTGCGTACAACAATTCTTATCACCGACACGCCATACAAACCTAGGCAATAAACTTTCGATACAACGTCAAGCGAATACAAACTCGATAACAGGAAAAATTATCAAAAAAACAAAATGGCGATGGGTCAAAGAAGACCCGAAGACCTCGCTGAGGTTAACCAGTTAATAAATTCGTGCAACACGGTTAGATTTACCTTGTATCGAACGAAATCGTACGTGAAATCAATGTATTGCTACCGGAGCGAACTTAAATATCGTCGAATACATCGGGGTGGTGGAAAATTTTCGAAAAATTTTCGCAGAGCAGTAAAATCTGTCTCGCGGGTATAGTTTCGATAACTCAATAAAAAGGCGAAGGACTGAAAAGTAATCGTGTATCTAAAGGAGGAGGATCCCGTTTTCCAACGGGATACGATTTCCTCTCCTCGGTCTTCTTTCTTTCATCCCCCGGTTTCTGGCGGGTGGAGCAAAAACGAGCGTCCAGAGGGTAATCGGGAGAGGGAATACCGAGGTATGATACCCCTCTGATTCGTTTTACGATGGTCGTTTCCTCGAATTAGGACGGAATAAGAAAGAATTCGTGAATCCGCTGATTTCGGCCAATCCTACTTTATCCCGCTCCCTCCAGCGTGTAATATAGACGCGAGTCGTATAAATATGGCAAAAGTTCGTGTATGTAAATGTACGACGGCATGTTGGAACTGAAAACGAGCTTTTGCAATTGTTCCTTATAGCGTATCTTTATTTTCGTGAACAACCAGCGAATGGAGTAGTGGGTAGATACGCGTAACTTACACGTAGTAGTTGATATTAGTGATGTACTTTTCATGCAAACACGATTAGGATAGAAGATCGATGCTCGATTCGTTGGAAGATTTCTAAGTCAGTGGAGTTGTACCTTTAACCCTTTCGCTGCGGCAAATTTTAGTTCATTCTGGGGAAATTTGTAGACGGCAGATGCTCGACTAATTTTTGTCTTATTTTCGTTTTACTCAGTTATTGTGAAAGTGCGCAACAGATAAAATTAAAAATTAAATTAGGGGAAAATTAAGGTAATACTAGCACATTTTCGAAGCGCCTATAAGCGCTAACGGCAGTAAAAGGGTTAAACGGATTGGAGACAAAAACACAGTAGTAAGGGAACATCTCGAATTGATAATCAGTGATTTTGATGAAACTTCGATTTACGATAGTACTCAATTAAATATTCGACACGTGCCTTTTTTAAATGTAAATTACCCACGTTGGAGGAGTGAAAATCGCCGGGAAAAGTAGGGGTAGTAAACATATTTGGTTTAACATATCGAAAAGTGTCAAAAATAGAGGAATACCGTAATTTCACGAATTTTGCATTGTCGAATTATAAAATTTCAGGCGTGAAAGTTGGGAGTATTAAAAATATTTCATTTAACATACCAAAAAGTATCAAAATTCGAGGAATACCGTAATTTCACGAATTTCCCATTGTCGAACGACAAACTTCAGCTCGCGAATTAATCAGCTACTTATTAAAAGGGTTAACCGAGGAGTGAGAGATCGGACAATCATCGTTCGAAAGTGTTAATTTTCGCTCGATACGTGACATTATGGTATTTCCTAGGGACGAACGAGAAGTTGACCGTTCTAAACAGTCTGAACATTGAACGATACAGAGCACCTATGGTCACCGGCACGTGCTGACATATGGGCTTTAGGGCTTTGTCGGTATCCAGTGGTCTCTTTGCGGGGGTGGTAAATGGGGTGTCATCGTGTTAAATGGCCGTGATGCCCGCGGATCCATTCAAGGCATTGCCCTTACCAAGACTCAAAACCAATTCTTGCGGCTAATTTTCACCGTTTATACGTTTAATTGCCCTTCCAAGCCACCTGGACTATCCGGTGCTACACCAGGCGATTTCACTACGATACAACTTCCAATTGTCGCATTTATACATCCCTGAAATCTATCGATTTCCATTACCACGCGGAAACAGGCTGTTGTTTGTCGTGCATGATGATTTATGTACTTCCTCGACGGAAGATTTTCAAGGATCGAATTGTATCGTTCGATCGTGTTAAGTTGATCGGGAATTTCTGTCGCAAGGTCTTGCACCAACGGCAGGAAATTCGAGTGTATACTGTATTTGAATTTAGAAGAAAATCTTGCATAAAGGGGATAAATAAATTAGGGAATTAATTAATAAAATTAGCGAAGTTTCATTGGAGAAATTACTTTCTTCCGAAAACGACGGAATATTTGGACGATCGAGTATATTTTATTCGCCATTAAAAGTTGTACCGATTGATTAATGAAATTAGTAAAAATTTCATTGGAGAAACCTTGGTTTACTTTCTTTCACAGTAAAGTGACAGAACATTTCGAAGATTAATTGTACTTTATTCGCCCAAGAATTGAAACTAGAAGCCGTACCGATTAATTAATAAAAATTTTATTGAAGAAACCTCGGTTTACTTTCTCTCGAAGCGGAACAGCAGAATATTTCGAGAATCAAGCATTATCTTATTCGTCGAAAAATTGAAATTAAAAGTTGCACCGTCCGATGAGCGATGTTTACGATTACATTTAGCCGAGAGAGCATAACCAGGGTTGTAGTTTTACGACAGGCAACTAGAAAAATCGTGTTTGCTTCTGTAGGTGAAAAAGGGAAGCCTAAGGAGCTCTGTCAAATGCGTTGCGATGCGGTTTTATGAGGGTGAATGAGAGAAGTCGTTTCTACGTTGAACAGAGGCCCCAGTGTACATCATCTTCCCGTACCTGCATCTTTGTCGCCAAGGACCTTTCCTTTTTCCGGAAATCGACTTTCCAATCGGCTACTGAACGCCCTATTACCTGACGTTACTCTTCCTTCAGGTAACAGTCGCACCGTAAATCATCTTCGGCTTATCGACGATTATTATTTATCACAACTTCCTCTGAGAATCGTCTTCCTTTTTATTAAATCCAACACTCCTGATTCGATCCAAGTACTTACTCTATCTCCTGGAAAATTTGTTCAATTGTCGTCCGTTTTACACAGTATTATTTATAATTTTGTTAATTTTCTAATTTCACCGAATTTCAGAGGAAAAGTATTACTATTAAGAGCGATTGTAAAAGTTCTTTTTATGAATTTTCTGATTCCAGTTTCCTTCGATTAAACGTTAAATGGAAACAGAGGATATTTCAAAGTGAATGTATTTGTATTTTTAACACAGCAGTGATAAATGATTAAAAAGAGGAAGCAATTAGTAAGAGAGGACGCAGCTGCGAATCAGCAGTGGCTCGTACATCCGAACTTTCTACTCCTCATGGAAGTATGATCGGCAATAATGCACAGCACGATCGTGTTGAAACGGTGACCGTGACGAAAGCTGATTTCCCAGCACGGTACCATTTCCAGCAGCCTCTTCGGCTTTGCAAGAGCCACCCGCAATCTTTGTCGGCAAACAGGGGCTCGTAAATTACGGTAGGAACGTCTCAATGTTGGCAGGACCCTCGCCTCGCATTGTCTACAAGGTACCGACGTGTTAGACACGCACCCTGAATCTCAGTTAGCTGAAATAGCTCTTTCGAACGCTGCGGACCAACGTAAGAGCTGCCGCGTTTTCGCGAGAAATTGTCGAACTTTTAATTCCTGGTTCAATTCGAAATTAAATGTTATCTATTAAATTTATATTCTGTGAAATATTTCGAAATTAAATATTATTTAGTAAATTTATACCTAGTTTGCGAAATAATTCGAAATTAAATAAATTCATATTTTATAATAAACTTCTATCTTCCGAAATTATTTAAATTTAGATTTTACGAAATAATCCGAAATTAAATATTATTTATAATATTTATATTTTGCGAAATAATAATTTGAAATTAAATATTACTGATAAATAAATATTGACGGTCACCCATCTTTGTCGGTGACGCGACGAATGCAGCTTGACTTCAACGATTAATTAACAGTCGACGCAACTTACCTGCCGCTGACCTTCGTTATCAAATTTACATTATATTTACATAAAGAGCAAATATAATCGAATATTATCGTCATCAAACACAATTTCCTCCTTCACCTGTTCTAAGATTTTCACAAGTTAACCTTCGCAAAGCAGTAATACCGTAACAAAAAATATGATCGTCTGAAGATCCCCCTGTCTTCGTCTCAGAAACTCTCCAGCTCGATTGTCGATTCATTTCGTTCCTTTATACTCGCGCACACAGTGATAACATTCATGCGTCTACCTTGAAACACACAGAGGCACGTAAGTAAAGCTGCGGCGTCGGGACGCAGGTGGCGGCGTTCAAAGCCAATTATGCGAACGCGCCCCGACGTCGGCGTCGTTCTCGCAAATCCCTATCCTCGCGTTTAAACCCACGGGAGGGGAAAGACGTAGGAGCAATAGAGAGAGAGAGAGAGAGAGAGAGAAGTTTAACTTGTCTACGCTATAACGGATTAACGGCCGCGATTTATTCGCAAGTAATTGCTTCCGCCCTTTAATTAACTCGCATTTATTTCACGTAATGGCGACCGCTTGCCAGCCGTACATGGACTTTTCAACGGAAGAGCTTTCGCGAAAGAAGTCTTTCTATAGTGAAACACGTTTCCAGTAGGTACTCTTACTTCGAGCTTCTTTAAGTTTTATCGGTGCTATCCACACGATTAACACCTTTCTCTTTTGAATATCACGAAGATATTTGTATGAGAAAAATAATTGAGGAGAATATAGCGTTCCTTAAAATTTCTTTGAATTCTCAAATTTCTAAATTTTCCAACAATATTTTTATCTACTTGAAGTCTACTTAACCCCTTAATGTATGATTTCTTTTCTCACTGTGCATCTAAGCGTCAGCCATTTACCGTTTTGGTACTGTATCAGGTAACAAAAGCTAATTAATTACATTTAACAATCCTCAGATTTACAAATTCAAACGAAAGTAAGGATTGCAACGAATTTTTCTTACCAATATAACTATTTTTCTCACATCTTCACCGGAATCTCTGTCACGAGTCTGACGCGTTGCTATAAGTTAAGGGGCTAAGAAAATTATTGTAACACAGCAAAGTTCATTTCGTCTTCTATTCTGTTTGAAAGGAAACTCGTTCGAATTCAGTATACGTAAGTACGTGTGTTTCGATCTAGTTTCTTCAGACTCATGTCACGAAGATACATTACACAAGTGGAAGTATGAATGAACGAGAAGCGGAATTCGATCGAGAGGACCTGGTATCTTTTCGACGCAGAAAAGGGATGAAAAAAGAGGAAAGAAACGAATGTTCAACAAAACTGGGGCTGGTTGGATACTCTTCAGAGACTCACGGTCGCCATTTCTAGGACGATAAAGTATCCAAGGGGGTTGACTCTTATCTTTCCTATTATCGATAGTTGGCGGAGGACCAATATGGCCACAACACGGTCGCCATGGTTACTTCGGATGTAGTTGCTTCAGGAACGGGGGTCCCATCATCCGTGCCATTATCGTGCTTTGCTATAAATAAGAACAGACTACTCTCTCATCTCGCTACGAACAACCTCTGCTTCTTCTTCATCTTCAACGAAGAATTATGCCTCTTGCCGCGGAGGAACCGTGATCACCAGGACTTTCGAACGATAAATTCTATCCGAACCAGCTTCAACAGATTCGTGTAACTTTACAGAAATGTCTTCTTCGTCGCAATTCTGTAGAATTTAATTACAGTTTTGCTGATTTTCGAGTAACTCGAAAAGCTTCGAAATAGGAGAGATTGAAAACTTCTCGAGTAATTCTCTGTCTTGTGAATTGAGAGTGAAACTACTGAATAGAGCACAATTTCTGTGAATTTCAGCAATTTTCCAGACAGAAATCTTTTTTTCGCTCTCCTCTAAAATTTCATGCTTTCGAATATCTTGAAAAGCTTTGAAATAAGAGATTGAAAACTTTTCAACCAAGTCTCTATTTCGTGAATTGAGAGTGAAACTACTAGAGTACAATTTCTGCGAATTCAAGTAATTTTCCAGACAGAAATCTTTCTTCTCTCTCCTAAAAAATTTCATGTTTTCGATTTCTGATCATTTTCTCACCTGGCGATCTCCTTAACAAACAGAACTTCTCAAACTATGTCCTATCTTAGATCTACTTGATAGTACCGTCGAATAAATAAATAAACTAAATAAAAGTGCAACGAAGGGGAGTAAATAAAGTTGGAGCGATGTTCACGCGCCTGGCAGACAATTCAGCCATCGCTGTAGTAGATCGATTGCGGGAATCTCTTCCGGGGGTGCTCTTTCAGAAAATGGAAAGGCCGGAGGGCGATGATATCGCTGACGAGAGCCGCCGTATTGGCTGCCGCCATCTTGGCTATTATGTGCCCACGAACGTACGGACCTTCGTTTCACCCCCTACGAGGGCTTCGCCCTGAGATAAGGAAGCCGCAGTGCCGTAATAGAGTGCCTCTGTACCCAGCCTTTTTGCAAACTGAACGCTCCAAATGTCTAAAATCTTCGATTCGCTATCTTTCAAGCATGTTTTGTAATTTAACCTTAGCGTTAATCTGAGGAATTTTGTCAAAAGAGAAATTTTCAAAATTTATCGTCAAAATTTCAAAATATTTAATAGGAGAAGGGTTATTCAATTTTTGAGTGATAAAGAAACTTATAGATCGTCCTGTGTTATTCTTATTATTGTTCTTTAGCTTTCTCTGAGTTTTTCTCGAGGTGAATTTTGAAAGGGTCAAAATTATGGATTCACGTGTGTCTTGTATTAAATTTATTTAACTTTGGAGCGAATTTCACTAGAATTTCTGAAACACTCTAAGAGTCCAAGCAATTCTGCGTCACCGTGAAACGCGAAGGGTGCAGATAAAAGAAGACACATAACAATTGCAGCTCGATAAAGCCAATCCTGCTGGAATCGTGAATCACGAGGAGCAGGGTGGACTCTAGACAGCAGATTTATCGTTTTCTACGTTTTCCTTCCTTCACTGGACCAAACACATGATATCTCGGAATTGCTTCGTCTCCTGTCTTTGCCACCAACGTGAAAAATAATCTCACCAGCTTAAGCGACCGCCATTACACGCTGTGTTGTAAAATGTCTTCGCGAAAAGCTGTTGCACGGATTTACGTCTCTCTTCCCTTCGATGTACACCCTTCCCCGCCGTACTTTCTTTCGTGTAAGACACTATTACAGTCGATCAATTTTTTTTTGTCCAATTTGTAAAATTAGAAAATTACTCCACTCTTCTCGCGTCGCGGTGAGAAGAATTGGATTGAAAATTTTTTGGAAATACTTCAAAAATTGCCTAAATTAATACAAAAATTATAAATGCTAACCCAAGAAGATCTTCTGCTGTTTTAAAAAACATTTCACGTATCCAGAATTCTTCGAGGAAACTACTTGTTGTCAGATAAGGGATACCTTGAAAGCTTCTAATCGACAATACTTGTCGCAAAACGACGTTCATGCACAACGTGTCAGATTGTAGACCGAGAACAGGCTGTACAGAGGAACATCGACTGGACAATGGTTCAGGTGTCCTTGACACAATATTTTGACGTGGCCGTTCTTACAGGATAACAAGTATCCTTCGCCCAGGAGGTGGGCCATGGCTAATCCCGAGACGAGAAAATGTTGACGGCGTGACACTAGTCCCGGTGAAAGGGCCTCCTGGGTATCGTCTTCGGCCTCCTTTCGATTTCGCAGATTATTCCTACGTCTCCTGGGGAGATTGTTGTGACTCCTTGAGACACTGTTTTGTCAACGAATATCCTCCCACTTTTCAACCATACTACAGGAGAAACTTTTCCCCATTTACGTACAAATTATTATCCTTAAGCGTGCAATTAGCACCGATTATCTTACGTTCCTCCTACTTTATCGATACGTGCAAATTTGTTCTATTTATTCTACAAAATCATTGCTGTTTTCTGAATGAAATCGAGAAACTGTGAAATATAGAACACAGCTCTGAAAGCTATTTTTTAGGAAATTAGAATGGAAACATTCGATTCTTTATTTTCTCAAACACTTTTCACTTAAAAACCAAAAATGAAAAATTGTGCGACTCGAATCTTTGCTGCATCTCCAGACGAAAGTGTCCGTTTCTAATTATTAAAAATTCCTTCGCTTCACAAGGAAGCCTTTCTAAAGTTGCTGAAAGAAACGAGGAAGATTGTGCTCGTAGGGTTCGTCCTTGGGAACGATTCACGTAGGTCCTCCCTCGAAGGAAATGTCAAATAGAGAAACTGGGTTGGTGTGTCGAGAGTCGGCGGCACAGCATAAATCTTCTTTTCGCCTCCTGATCTAGGGGACTCGGTCAATATTTCCAAAATATTTAACGGGCACCCCATGGTGCAGGCACGCGCCACTTTGGATCCAGCATCCACCCTTCTTTCTCTTTTTCAGGCGTCAAAGGAAATTGTACAAGCTTAGGAGGCACAGGCTTCGCGCTACTACGAAGTCCTTGACCGAAAGCCGGAAGAAGAAAGTTTTATTGGGGCATAAATACGTCGTTCTCGACTTCAAGAAACATTTACGACCCTTTCACGTTGCCCTTTTGTCGTGCATTGCCCGCCACTTACCGGGCTTCCGAATTTTTATTGGAGGATGCAGCTTCTGTCTGCTATCACGCGCGATTTCTCACGTTCTCGTTCACATCTACGCTTTGAAGAAATGGAATCTTCGATAATTGTCTGTAGTCTTCGATAAGGGTTGTTTTAATTCATTCATTGTGCTAGCTCGTCATTTGAGTATCAATTGATACTTGTTAAGTTGATTAGATCATGGATTCTGTACCTTTTTTTGTGGCTATGGAATCTCCAGAGATGGAAAAATAATACTGCATGTTATTTCAAGTGTAATTACTTTATATTGTAATTAAAGTATTGTTAATTGGGCGTAGGGTATTTTCTATAATAATACTTTCATTATAAAATAAAGTTGTTACACTTAAATTAGATTTACACGTGGTTGCTTGGTATATCTTCCCTTCTTTGTGATTTCTCGTACACGATTGCCACTACTTTGATGAAATGTCGAGAAAACCTGTTCCAAAATTTGCATAATTATACTAGATCTCGTTTCTGTTTAATTTTCATCTGGAAAGTGCAGAGTTTTTTCATATTTAAATCAGAGCATTTCATTTAAAACAGAGTACTTTTTAATCAACTCTCGTAGCTTCCGACTGTTGTATTATTCAGGTGAATAATTCAAATTGAATTCACCGACCGTTGCTTTAATATGCCAACCCCACGAAATCTTTTCAGCACGAAATTCTAATGTAATTGAATAAATATTCTTTATTAATACGAAATCACCGTTAGCGATTGTCTTGGAAAAATGAACTCGTAAAGTGTCAACAATTACTCACAGCAGTAGCTGGACACTGGCAACTCCTTTCCCTGGACTTTCCACTAGAACTTTCGTCGAAGGGCGGCATAACCTCATTGAAAACGTAGCCAGTAGGTCATTCGGGTACTAAATCATACAACTTTACTGTACCCCCGAAACTTTCGACGTATACCAATCGGTTTACCAAGCCCTATTTTGCCTTATTAAAATTCTCCCAACATTTCCAAGAGTCAAAACGTTCCTCCACAATCAACACGTTCACTGTCACGCGAGATTTACATGTTTTGCTCGGAGGGCCACAAGAAAATTTTCATTATTCTAAGCATACTACTATATTACGCTTTGTTATTGTTTTTTAAATTCAAAATAGTGTCTAATTAGCTATGAGGTTCGAAATTTTTAGTTGGCGATATTCCTTTTATTTTAATTATTCTAAACATTTCAGGCCCTCCGGTCTCTGATGACCACCGTCGGTCCCATCGAAGAGACAATCTCCAGCCACAGGTCACCAAATGACAGTTAACGTGTTAAAATACAAAGAAACGACTTTGTATTCCAACGAGATAATTTTCTAAGACAAATGTCACAGAGATTCCTTTTTCTATCGTGGGAGATTGCATAAAAATTTGCCCGTTTAACGTAGCCACGATCAAAACTTCAAGTTTCCCGTATCGTTTCGCGTTAACTTCCGCTAATACTCCTCAAGGTTAGCTCTCGAGCCGAAAGAGTAAGTACAGAGGCTGAGGGAAGGGAAAATTTCGGGAGGACAGTACCCGAGGGTTGGTTTGCGTGAGAGCTACCGTGCGTCCAACTTTTCGATGATTTACAGAAGCTCGGCACAAAGCACAAGGTAGCCTCATAAAATAATAAACCTTCTATTAGGGCTGCCTCGTTTCCTCGTGGAAACGACGAAGAGAGTGGCAGTGCACTGTGTTACGGTTATATGCACCGTGCACTTACTCGAAGCGCGCACCAATACGACAGCTTCACGGTTTCCTGTTATTTATAACGGCTGGAACGAATTCGTCGATCTCTCGAAAGCTCGCGGGGACTACCGTACCTCTCGATCTCGCCGTAATATACGATATTGTATATTTTACATTCACTTTGGCTCGACCCTCTACTGAAAACCCTTTAACAACAACTAGCGATCGTATACTTGCGCCGATTGTTCCTCGCTTCATTATGAAAAACCATCCACCCTTATTAGGTGGTTTTGCCGACACCGAATGGAACAGTTTTGTAATTGGAGTACGTGTGTCTCGTTGGAAAGCTTCTGTACAGCGTGGAAATGAACGAGTGAATAATTCAGATTTAACAAATTTGTCGTTGTTGTGATTTTTCATTGGAAACTGGACGTACGAGTTGGCTCGAGCCGCGTCCAATATACATTTTCGTGGAAATTCTTCGCACGTGGATTTGAAATTATGAAATATGAAGCTCGCGTGATGATAAGGATTTCGAGATGCAGCAATTTTTGAATTGTTAACTGTGTCGAGTTTGCGACTTGTTCTTATCTTCGAATATGCCAATATAGGGTATACTAAATTGTTAGTGTCGTGTAATTAGTTTCTATTAGATGATCAAAGGTTGAAATTACTGTTAAACGGAAAAAGTAAGTTACGTTTCAGGAGAGACGCTGAAAACGTTGCAATCTTCCATGGACAGAAGAAACGGGCTCAGCAACCGCAATTAGTGTCTATCGCGAGATATAAGAGGCGAATGTACGTCGTTCTGGCGACGTATAAAGAGGTAAAGTTACATAAAGCCGCAGATCTCATCAGGACATAGGTCGATCGTAAAACGTGGCGAAGGGTTTTCTCGCGTTACTCCGTGGAAGCTAATAAAGGTTAGAGACAGAGCGAGGGAGAGAGAGAGAGAGAGAGGAAGATCCAGGGCTATAGGTGAGTTAATTCCATCAAGGGAGACCTGATTCATTATCCAATATCGGACCTCGTAAATCCTGGCTAGGCCAAATAAATTATCGCCCTGAAACCGTCGCGCTGACCTCTCTCACTTTCGAGGATTTCCACTGGACATCTGTGGATACTCTCAAAGCCCTGTCCACGTTCGATTTCTACGTTTAACTTATCGCGTTATCTCGTGTCAATTTGCACCTTCAATGACATTTTTTCTCTCGATCAAATTCTTCTCAGAAATGGGACTCGACTTTTCTTTCGAATTAAATCTTGTTAATGTGAAATGTGCAGATTTTTCAAGGAGGAATGAACATCGTTTGATAAATTGAAACGGAAGTCTCAGAAATTTTCAACGCTTGAGTATCTTAATCATTAATTGAGCGATCAATTTGTTACAGAATGGAAAATTGTTAATAAAGGAAGAAATTGACGAAATGTCGCCAAGATAAGAGGATTTGGTCTACCGCATTGGCCAGAGCGGTAAACCTCCGTTCGTCCTTGCGTGTTTAGGGATTGTACCCGGAAATTAAGAGAAAATGTGGCTCCTCTACGCGAAACTGCAGAAGTTGCGGGCTAAAGGTACAATCGAGGTTGTAAATTTTTTCGAAAAATCTTGCCTTCACGAGGGGTTTATGCGTTTATGTATTTACACTCTGAACGTTTACGGATACGACTACAACCAGGTCGTACCTTTTTGATTTTGTACCACCTAATCGGTCTTCAGGAACGCATCTATTCAGATGAATCTTCTTAAATATTCTTACTAATCACACTGTTAACATATCTTCAAAAATTTCCAACAAAACGTATACCATAAGAATCTTACATAAACTACACTAAAGTCAGTCTTAATTTACAGAAAATTGGTTAAAAAATTAGCATAATTTCCAAGAAAAATGTTAAAGTTTTCTCAGACAAAAGTAAAATTTTGACGAATTATATATTTCTTCTTATTTCGAAGTAAATCGATTGAAAATAATGATTTACGAAGACAAGTATTTTCAAATTATTCACAAGAGTTAGCGTTCGGTTGAGAAAATTTTCCAAAGGTACTGCGTCCCTGCCATATTCCTGACCATACGACAATGGACTTCCGAGGGGTAGGTTTTGGTAGAAATTACTGCGTTTTGCAGTCAACTAAGAAAGGACCGTGCTGGACGGCCATAGAGGGTGACGAAAAGACTTGGCGGTAGTAAATCTTCGGATGGTTTTATTTTGGTTTATTATCTACCGTACCTTTCCCCTCTGCTCTTTCTCTTCGTCTCACACCTTTGGCTTTTCCTGATTTCCCGAGGACCAGTGACACCGTAATATTGTCGTTGCCTCGTAAGAGGTGAAGAAAAACAACGAGGACAGATCACAGACAGGCCTTTCGTCTCGATTTTTCCCCCTTTATGTGCGTATACGAGCTGCCCCCCGTAACACGTTTCCCGACTTTTCAAAGTCGTTTCCGAAGTTTCGGTACAAATTCATTGCTTTACGACGTTTCTTTTTGTTCTACGGATATTTCCTCTCGTCGGAAGCTTTGAGGGGAGCATTTTTTGGGGAAAATGTGAAGCATCATTCGCGATGATAATCTTAACCCTTTCGAATTTAATTGGGAAGAGGAGAAATTTTGGAATTTTGTTAAATTGGAAATTATGTCAGATTGGATATTTTTTTAAACTGGAATCTTCTCAAATTAGAAGTTTTCTTCAATTGGAATCTCCCCAAATTAGAAAATTTCCCAAATTGGAACCTTCTGTAATTAGAATCTCCTCAAATTGGAATCTCCTCAAATTGGAATCTCCTCAAATTAGAAATTTCCAAAATTGGAACCTTCTGTAATTAGAATCTCCTCAAATTGGAATCTCCTTAAATTAGAATATCCTCAAATTAGAAAATTTCCAAAATTGGGTCTCCTCAAATTAGAAATTTCCAAAATTGGAATCTCCCCAAATTAGAAAACTTCCAAAATTGGAATCTCCTCAAATTAGAAATTTCCTTAAATTGGAATCTCCCCAAATTAGAAAACTTCAAAAATTGGAACCTTCTGTAATTAGAATCTCCTCAAATTGGAATCTCCTCAAATTAGAATATCCTCAAATTAGAAAATTTCCAAAATTGGATCTCCTCAAATTAGAAATTTCCAAAATTGGAATCTCCCTAAATTAGAAAACTTCCAAAATTGGAATCTTCTGAAATAAAAATCTCAAATTAGAAATCTCCTCAAATTTATTTTCGTGGTCTGAGAAAAGAAAGGGTGACGCTCTCAAAAACCAATATCGCTAATTTTCATGCAAAAATTCAATGTATTCAATTCATCTCCACAGAGTAGACATTAACTCCAAGTTCCCACAGAATGGACACCGATAACATTCCCGAATTAATTCCCACAGTCGTCGATACCGGCGTCGATAATCGATCCACAAAAGGACAGAGGTCCATCGAAACAGAGAGGAGAGGAACTCGAAAAGATCGGTCACGGTATGTATCGAGAGTCAGTTCGGGACTAATATGATGCAGTTATTTATTGGCACCCGCCACGCATCAGAATTCGACATGCTTGCCGTTTATGAGAGAAATATTATGCCACGATAGATCGAACGAACGATTAGGCTCGGGAATCGTTCGTGTGAAATTGATTCACCAAATGACACACAGGTCCCATTATTTATCGCTTTCCATCTATTCAACACGCATTTTCTGAATTTTCTACCAATGATACCGATTTTCATGTATGCTATCAAAGAAACATCTGTTTCACAAGTGGTGCGCATACCTTTAAAAAAATGGTCGAATTTTTTGGAAACTTCTGGGTCCTCGTGAACCAAAGTACACTACTCATAGCCGCTGCTTTTCTATGATTACTCGTTACAATATTTACTCGCAAAAAGGTCGCTGTTTTCATAAGAAACGAAAAATTTTTACCGGAAAAAGAGAAGAAAAAAAGAAGAACCCCGAAACGCGTCGTAAAACTTGAACGAGTGCATATTTTTCTAACACTTTGCAAAAAGCGTGAACGGTCGAATAGACTGGCTTCGCCATTCGTATATTCTCGCGACCCACAGCGGTACTTTTTTTTTCTGGGTCAAAAAACTGTGCTTCGCGAGGTGTTTGTCGGGGCGGAAAAAAAACGGTAGAAAAACCGGGGCAAAAAGTGGGTCTTACGCGGTGGTAGAAGACGGAAGACTGTGTGAAAAAAAAATTCACGGTAGAAAGGGTTAACTTGTTCGAACGAGCGCTAACTGGATGCTTCATGGGCCTCGTAAAGGCGCCCACATTTTTTTCCCTCGTTGCCGTCGCAGAAAAAAAATCGACGGTGCAGCCAAATCTTTCGGTTTGTACCATTTATGGCTATTACCGGCTGTATAACGTGCCCAATGGCTCCTGTTGCCTAACAGACTTCTATGGGGGTCTTGGACTCCCCAGTCAAACCATCACGATCTTCGAGATTTCCAAGTTTTTTCCTGATAGAGAATGAAGTTTTGATACGTGTCCTTTTTCCATTTATTTAGAATAAGCCCAGTAATTTTCACATCTTATCCTTTATTTCTTACAATACTGGAGTTACTTGTGAGACTAATTACTTTTAATTAATTTTACGTTGTTACAGCAGACCAAAGAAATTTTGTCAAGGATTGTTGCCAGGTATTTTTTTATAAAGATTGTAGATGTTGAACAAATGAAGAAATTGACGAAGCTCTTCTCCGTTGGTGTGTATTCTAAGAAGAATCGGTACGAAAAGGTGCAGATCTCGTCATGGTTCAATCACAGTCGGGGGGCCAAACATTTTCCCCCTCTTTTTTGAGAGACGCCACAGGACGTCCCGTGGGGTGCTACGCCTCCACGCTTTCACGGCTAACAGGGAGCTCCTTTCAGCAGTTTTGACTTTTCAATTAGCCACAGGTTCGCCTTCACCCAAATATTGTGCCTAATGTCCCTTCGTCACGCACCTCCCCGTGAATTTTCAAAAAAGCCCCGCCCGAGTCGGACGAGTTTCAACGCCTCGGAATCGATCACGCTCTTTTGCGCAGATTCGTAACGTCTTCAGAAATCTTGACAAGTTAGACGGAATTCAGAGAAACATCAAATTCTTTATCAGTGAGGCGATTTTTTCAATATTTCAAGTCTTTTTAAATTTGTCGAAAAATTGCAGAAACTTGGAAATTGGAATCTTTCCCAAAGTTCACGAATTTTTTAAATACAACTCTCTTGAGTTTTTCATAGAAAAATAGTATTTCTCCAAGTGAAATGACATCCAACCTCCCAGTTTAATTTTACAATCACAGAAATTTCGTTTGTCTGTCGGTGAAAAAATTGGATGGAAGAAGATTGTGAGACACGCGTTGTAAAAGTGTATACTCGAGGAGAGTTTGATTCTCCGTGGAAACCTTTCACAAGAATCCCGTGTTTGGCAAACAAACTTGGCTACAACGTTTCATCCAGAACTTTGTTAAACACTTTTTCCAGGCGGGTATGTCTGTGAAATTCTGAATTCGATTCGCAAGGGATACGTTCTCCCAGGGGGGCTCCCGTGTACTTTCGGTATAGCTCGTGCGGACATGTAACTTTGTAGTTCGCAGCCATGGGAGGTCTATGGAGACGTGACCAAAAGCTGTCAACATTTCTTTACGCCGACGAGACAAACTCGATCACGGTTTAAACACGTCTCAGAAATTCCGGTTTCCCTTTTCTTCCGCGGGACAAAAAAGATCCTGCCGTGACGAGCTTCCTGCGGTCGTAACAAAACCCATCCAAGCCACTTACGACCATCGATGACGAAAAATTCGTAACAGTGCATATTCCCTTACTGACGTTTTTTTTTTCTTGGCTGTGATCTTCTATCTGGAAACTCTGCTGTTTCGTTGCTCGAGTGTAAAGAGCTGAATTTGGAGAATTAGGAAATTCACGAAAATCCAATATTCCAAAGTCAGAATTTTGGAAATTAGAGGATTTGTTAAAATCCAGTATTCGAGGGTCTAAATTTTGGAAATAGAAAAATTACGAAAGTCCAACATTCGAAGGCCTAAATTTTGGAAATAGAAAAATTACGAAAGTCCAACATTCGAAGGCCTAAATTTTGGAAATAGAAAAATTACGAAAGTCCAACATTCGAAGGCCTAAATTTTGGAAATAGAAAAATTACGAATGTCCAATATCCGAAGGCCTAAATTTTTGAAAACTAGAAAATTTGCAAGAGCCCAAAATACAAAGACCTATGTAATTTAGAATACGGGGAACTCTACGAAAATTTAACATTCGAAGTTCTGTTATCAGAAAATTTTAATACAATACGTTTCCTATATTTTATCCAAAAATTATCTGGAATCTTCGCGTATGTACGTCTCTATAAATAACCTATTATCGTCGCTATCTAGAGCTACGATCTATCGTACGCTTATTATCCTGACGCAAGAACACTGCTCTGAATCCACCCTCCGAACAATAGAGCAAATAGATTGTTAGGAAACAGTCGTCTAAACGGCACCTAATGGCTCGTCAGATAAGATAATGCAGTTCCACGGATCGACAGTGATTCCTCGAAAGATGGCTGCGATCTAAATAGAGGGGTGACGACCTACCGAATTGAGGGATCTCGATGTAATTTCAGAAGGGGGACAAAGCTTGTATATTAGGGGATGATTCTTGTATCGAAGGTATAAATTGGATATTAATATTTGATGAACTCCCTTTGGGATCGTAGAAGTGGAGGAAAATGATCGATCTTCCGATAGGTTTTGATTTTCATTCACGAATCTTTCTCGTTCGTTTTTTTTTCCTGTAAATCGATCAGGCAAAAACACAGGAATATTTCTGAAATAAAATACCAGAAAAGGGTTGAAAAGTGTAAAAATTATCCTCGTTACACCTTTTCAAAATGAATCAGACGACAATAGCGTTTCCGCTATAGGGTGTAAAGTTAGAAGAAGAAAAAAATCGGGTGAGGAAATCCAACGCGCTAATAGTTAGTCCTGTGACTATTTGACCGTTCGAAAAAGGCTAAACGCTTTACGACGATAGGTTTTCGGACAGATAATATAACGCTTAAATATTTTATAATTCCCCGACGAAACCCTCGCACCTCAACTACGGCTGATCAGTCTTTTTCTGAAATTTTTTCGATGATTTTTTTACGGGCCACCAACAAAACGACTCGTTTTATATTTATGACGGTAGATCAGCGTGGCGATTTTTTTCCTTCTTCCTTCCATCCTACACGGTGTTTTCAGCCTAGAGATTTTATGATTTTACGAGTGGCAGGTCACAGATTCGCAAACACTCCTTGCTTGCTAATGAGATTTTATAAGAAATTTCTTTCAAATAAACTTCATTGTTCACCAATTACTTAATTCGACAAAGTTATAACATTAAGAAACAGAATATTTTTCACGATATTCTATTCTGAGCGAAAATTATTCGCAAACAAATTTTCCCAAATTGTAAACCATCAAATTTGATTAAACTTCACCAGAGTTTACCAGCTTTCGAGTGAAATTCGAAAACACCAGATTTCGACAAATTCGAAATAAATCTCACCAAACCAAAATTAAACTATTTTACAATCGACTGCGAACAAAATCGTATTTACAGTCTTGCAAGGTCCTGGGTACAGTGTTTGCCTACTCGAGGACATGTTTGCGCACCCTCAGCGGTTCCCCGCAATGCATACAATTCGTCGATGTCGAATAAAGGGAAACGGGAGGAGTGTGGGTGGCAGTAGACTCATAGTTAAACCTCAATGGGTTGTTAAGCCGGTGGCGTTTATACGGAATTATCTCGTTTCCCTGTCAGAATCGTTCGAAGAGTAATTGCCTACCGCAGCCCCCCTGAAGAAGGCATTGCCTCGAAATCGACTCGATTCGTAATTTCGACTATTTATATCTACTTAACGGGTACCACGTGCTTTCGTGAATGGCCTATAGTAACCATCCTCGTCATGACACCCTGGATTTCTTATGGGTGTCGGTTCCACCCTCAATTCTATCCCATTTTCAATTTTCTTTACGCGGATTTTATATCGAGGCTATTATTCCTTCTTCTTTTTATTATTCTGCTAATTGGTTAGCCTTTGAATACTGGAAATTGTATAAGTTGTTTCACAGTGTAATGTTCGTTAATGTATTCGGCGATCCTTTGTTAGTGGATTTATAAAGAAATTATTTAGGATTAAGTTGAAAAGCTCAAAGAGAGGGGCAAAATTAAACGTTTCTTGTTAAATGGTTCATCCTGCGTATTCAAAAATTAATTCTGTTATAAATATAGATGGTTCCTGGTATAAGAAAGTAGTAGTTAGTTTATGCAATTGATCTTTATTTATAAAAAAATTTATTACGTTAGTAATCTATCCTAATTAATTAGCAGTTCGTTTATTACACTACTGGGATATTTTGCGAGTAAATCTGTGGAAATGAAGAAAAGGATCGATTCCATTACGGCTGCCGACAGGAAAGGAGAAATAAATAGAATGATTGATTCAGATCTCCTTGCAATAAAACTCTGATTGATGGATATCGTGTCTTAGGAGGAGGATTTATCTAGATCCTACATTAAGCCAAACTATGTTTAAGAAAATGGTGCTTTACTTGTCAAAATAAATAGCACATAAGAAGACCGAAGAAGAATGAACATCTCATGTAACCAAACTATTTTTTATCATTAATATAAATCATCATTTCCTACCTGTCTTATTATCACATTGTTATTGATAAATTTGTCAATACTTTTTTTTATATCTCTTCACATATTTTACTGCTAACATTACGAAATGAGCTATTCTCTGATATTGCTACATAGAAATAGGAAAATACTCGTGCAATTAAAGTGGTTACTAGCTATTTATTACGGGAATTTCAGCGAAATTCATATTAGTAATATAATGATTTAACGCCAGATTTACCGTTCATATATAATATTTATTTTCCCTCTCTCTCCCTTTCTTACTCTCTCCTTCTTTTATAATTGCATCTCTTTACGTAGACACGTAGGTACTTAAGCATAAATATCGACAGTCTAATTAAAACGTAGATGGCCGCGCGCCATCGAACGCGGATAATCGTCATATCTCTGGAAAAATCTCCACCTCGAGAAACGATCTACAAACTCTGTAGATAATGATAATAATAAATTACTTAAATGTTCGTTAACTGTACAGCTGTACCAACTACACATACGCCTAAAAAGTTTCTAGTCACACTCAAGCATTTTTTATCCCTTTACAGATTACAGACTTTCCGCTATACAAAGCTCGCACAGCGATTCAATTATCGTAATTAACAGGTACAAGATTCTTTACAATCAGTCGACGTGATATATACAACCGCGAAACCTAATCAGTCTCTCCATCCCATTTGGCAGTTCGACCGATTCTCCCTATAAAAACTACTATAATACAACGCACTTTGTACACCTCACTCCCATAAAACAATTCTTAGGAAAACTCTAATGTCATCTGAATAAAAAAAAAAACGAAAAAGAAGAAAAATTATATACACGTTCATACATACGTTCGATATGTACATCTACTTTAGCCCAATCCTCTACAATCGAACAGAAACCAGCTTCGCTAAGTTCCTTATCCTAAACCTATCTCTAACCCTTACGCTCTCTCAGAGATATCGTTCTTATACGGTTGGAACAATTTCGGCGGTTCCATTTTCGTCGATTGAACGACGCTCGGCGTCGACACGATACTATTGTACGAATTCTTCCCCTCGAATCCACCGATCGTTTGAATAGCAGTTGGTAGACCGGCGATACTAATCCCCGTAGGCAGTTTGATCTGCGTGGATGAATGATTTGTCGGCGGAGGGCTGTTCTTCTCGTGTATCTGCTGCCCGTTGCTCGCGTGGTGCGGATGATGTGGCTGCGTCCCGACGCAGTCGCAGTCGCTCGACGCGTCAGAGTGTACAGGACTCAGTTCTGGGAGCAAAGTTGGCCTGTAGGTGGTCGCCGCGCTAGTGGGTGGGTTGTTCACCTGAAAGGCGGTATTACCAACCGTAGGAACGCCCAGGCCAGGCAAGTGCAGGGGTGGCAGCGAAGGGTGAGGCTGAAGGAGATGAGGGTGCGCCGGATAGGCGGCGGCGGTGCGCGGATGTGGCCGATGGAGAGACGAGGCGCTCGTCGTTGGTACTGCTCCTGGATACGGCGTGTACCTGGCTGCATAGTACGCTGCCGCTGCAGCTGCTGGATAACTCGGTGCCAGGTGAGCCGGTGGCAAACCTGGAGCACCGTGATACGGCGGTGGCGGCAAAGTTGCCGTGGCTGCTGCCAGCAAAGTGGCGGCGAGTGTCGGGTCCGTGTACATGGCGTACGGCCAGGCCATCGCCATCCTCTGCCTCTTGTCCTTCATGCGACGGTTTTGAAACCAGACCTGGAGTTATGGAATAATTTTTCAGTTAAACGAGGAATTTTTTGTATACAGGGAATTGAAAGTAATTGTAAAACAGTTTGAACGATGGTTTGTGAGATTGTGTTGTCTATAGGGAATTGAAAGTCTCGTGAATATTGTAATTTTAGCGATAAGAGAAGAGGGAATTTCTTTTTTTAAATTTGAACGAAGGTTCGTAGGATTCCTTCTCGATACATTGGAGACTTTAAATGTTAAGAGGTGCGTAAGTATAAAGTTTGACCGGTGGCTAACGTTTCTACCATTTAACACCTCGATCATTTCCATCGGTAGAGGTTTTATAGCTATTGTGCCGGTGAAGGCAGCGCGAGATGAGAAATTAAGGGATCCATTAAAGTCAAAGGTAACCCCGGGAAAACCGCTAATTAAAGTGCTTAACACCTTGAACCGGATCGACCGGTCGTGGTCGAAAGAAATTAAGAAGTCACGGAAAAAGGATCAAGGGGATATCGTGGCAAACACCGAAAGACCAAGAGGTTTATGTTTGCCCTTCGTGATTGACTGTTTGCATGGTTGAGGAAGAGGGGACAAAAAAACGGGGGAAAAGAATCGACAGTGGATTGTGGGCGAGACTTTTCCTTCTCTCTCCTCTCTCTCTCTCTCTCTTCTCAGGCTATAATCGCCAATCAAACATGGCGGCCTGTGTAAAAACGTTGGACGTTCTCGTTCCATGGCGTGTGAGCAAAAACTTTTAATCGTCTCGATTAAGCGTTCGTCGTGTTGGGCCAGGAATTTTGCCACGAAATACCGAAGGAAATATTCTTTATCGTTTCATTACAGATACATTTCATTTTACGAAAGTAAATTTTTATTTATCGCAGATAAACGATTGTTAAGAAAGTTGCGTAAGATGGAATGGAAATTCTTCTCCTTGGCTGTCGATTACCGGCATTAATTAAACAGACCGAGGTGTTAATAGAACACTTTTCTACGCGCAGGTCGGAGGATGAGCTCATTGTTTACTGAACTTTATTGCGAGATATTTACTTATCCTCGATAAATATTCTGTCGTAATGGTTGTACGCTAGTGAGCGGATGAGATAGAATCGATTCTCTAATCGATCATACGAAACTCTACACACCTTGATCGTGGATTCTGGCAGGTGTAGTTGCGCGGCCAATTCGCATCTCCTAGGTCTGCTTACGTAATTCTCCCTGTGGAATTCCTTCTCCAATCGCGACAATTGTTCACGCGTGAAAGCTGTCCTGTATCTCCTGATATTTGGGTCCATGGAAGACAATGGTTGTTGCTGTTGTTGGGAAGGCGAAGTATCTGCGAATTAAACGGAACGGATCTATCAGTTAACGTGAAAGTCGACACGCGGTCGAAGACGAAATTCTCAGGACGTCTGTGCTTTGTGCGGATACCGGTCGTACACGCCACAATTTGTCTCGGTAAAAACGATCTTCCGAGCAAAAGGTAAAGAAAGCTTCTCATTCTTGTTCTCGTGATGCGGTTACACGCTGTAGCCGCCGGAAGCAGCGGGTGATCGCGTTCAGGATCATGTAGACGAGAGTCAAAGGGACAGTGAGGATCACTGGATCTCACCTGGAGTCCTTCCGAAAAGACCCAGGTCGCTCTCATAATGATAATTCTCTTCGGTTTACCGACACAACGTTGCATTCTAATCTGATTCTCGATAAATGACTAAAAAAAATTGGATTTTCTTTACGACACTATCATCGTTACGCTTCGTTTAAACCGAGGAATCGATAATATATCCGTGAAACTTCCCGTAATGTATATCCAATAACGGTTAATATTACAAAGTGTGAGCCTCGAGGATTAACCGTTTTAGAAACGGAGAAAAAACGTGAATACTTTAGATTTGAAAAGCGTCGCCAAGGAGAAGCCATTAATGTCTATACGAAGGTGGAACAAAAGCAAGGGGTACCGAAGTGAAATTTTCGCCCCAAGTATACAGGCAAGGAGAAACAATTTCGAGGCTGACAGCAATAAACTGATCTTCCTTGCTTTTCGAGAATCAGGGAGCAACCATAAAATAATTACCGCAATAAACCGCGAGGAGGCAGCTTTTCCACGAAGGGATTGGACGATTTCCGACAGTGTTGTTTATTTTCAAGACTGTTCTATAGATGCTGCGCCGTCGGGGCCTTGAAAACTACCCCTAATGTATATTGGCCCCGCTAACAACGAACAATCAATTGGATTAACCTTTCGGGTAATTAACGCTTTAAGTAATATTCAACTCGCTTAAATTGCCCGCTCATATTGAACTTGGCTGAAATTTTTATTAAGGGTGTCTCCTCGGGGATCTTATTTTTCCATGGTACCTCTTTATTCGCGGTAAATCGGTTAAAATATTTATTACTCCTGCTACAAGGGGGGTTAACGCATAACTGCTCGTAGAATAGTTCGAACACGAGGTGCAATTGAAGGTAACTTCAACGACTAACAATAGGAGAGACTTTCAAATGAAAAGCGTAAAATGGATCGAATTGAAAAGGCGTGCTCGTTTCGTTTATCGTTGGAAATTCACCTTTTTCTGGAGTCTTAGGCATATTTCCCGGCGGTGGACTGTGCGGAGGACTGAGCTGATATTGCGGCGGCACTAAGTCCACCACTATCGTCTCCTCGTCCCTTTGATCCCTCTGCTGATCCTCGAAATTCCTCTGATAGCCCTGCATTTTGTGTTTTTTCTTCGTTTTTTTTTTGCCACTTTCCAACTTGTTCTTCCCCCCCACCCTCCCCCTTTCACGTCGAAATATTCACTAATTCCAATTTATTGGAACGAAACACTTATCCACTGTTTATACTGGTTCTCGTACTGTTTCCACTACCGGAGTGTCTTGGTGCATAGAGATACGATCGCTTCTTTTTTACCGCGAACTATCTCTAAATATCTACGAACTAAGTTCTCCAGTATTCCGTACAACGGAACCTCCTCGGGTAATGCTAACGTGCGACTAAGAGGACCAACCAGCAAGCCAGCAATTTATACGACCTTGCCAATCTGTCGGGCAACCATCGTTCCGTCATGCCGCCTCATTGGTCGACACCTTGTGCATCGTTGTCTGATTGGTCGACGGGTGGCTTGGCACTGCCTATTTTCTCCCGTCTCGCTCCCCTATTCCCCACGGATCGCTCCGCGCGAAGTAGGGAGATGCATTTTTCCGAGATGCGCCAACAGCATCAGCTTATGCATGCGAGCTCGCGGAAATTATCTGTCGTTATTTCCTCGCGCAAATTCGGTCGAATTGGCCCTCGGTGAACTTCCACGCGCTGATGAACTTCAATTTTCCACCATCTTTCTCGAATGCAGTGAAACCTCGGTTGCTGTACAGTTACATGTACGTATTTACGTATACACTTGGAGATTTGTACATATCTACTTTTTTGTGAATATCGATCGAACACGATCCGATCTAGCGTTAATTATTTTCTGTTTTTCTTCGTTGCTTTTTTCAGCGGGAAATTCGAAGCACGCTTCGATCGACGAATTTTATTGCACGTTGTAAGCTTCTTTGGTTTCTCGACTGTTGAAATTAACTGTTGTGTATGTGTGTGGGGATAAGTAGCCTACAATAAAAGGGGGAAATTGCTTATTACTTAGGGATTAACTTGTTACATTGTTCGGTGATCTGTAATACTCGAGCGATCAGTCCCTTTTAAGTCGTGTATAATACAGTGGTATAATGTGACCGCAGTTGTTTGTTCTTGAACTTCGTAATGAGAAGGAAAAAAAGAATTGTGTACACAGTGCACGCTAACGTTTATCGGTATTTTTCTTTCTTTTTCAAACTGAACTATTCAAACGAAGCGAATCCTCGATTTCTTTCTTGGAAACTTTCAAGATGAAACGTTGCAAATGTTACGTTTAGAAATATGGGGAAAGGGTTAATTTAAGAGATCGTTTTATTTCAATATTTCACTACGAAAAAGTACGATTTCCCCTGTAAATTATAGTTATTCTCGGTGAACACAGATGTACAGGAAACGAAAGCTGTCCGAAAAAGCATCTAACGGCTGTGACCATTGTATCGAGAACACCCCAAGACGGGCAAATTTTTCTCCAAGAGACCGACGCGCAATAATGTCATAAAAAGCAAGGAACTCTGTTTCCTACCGCTATTACGGCGTTTTCTTCGAGCACGACTGTCCCCGTAAAAACTTTGCTCTATTTTAAACGACCCTACGACGATTGTAAAAATTGCATCGTTCCGCTCTTCTTTTATCTTTCCCTCTACCCTCACCTCGCTGCACCGAGAGGAACATGCAAATACACCGGTGGTTTCTTTCGCGAAAATAATAATAATACAACATTTTACAGTGTTCGTAGAAAATACAGCGTGTAACAAAAAGTTCCCAGACTAAGATAGCAAAATTTCTTTTAAATTAAGCGATCAGGTGATGTTACGTATTCGCTGAAAAGGGTTGACAATTTACGAAACGTTCCATGCTTTCATTTTTACTGTCTTCCTTCCATTTCGCCATAATAAATTACGAAACTCACTGTCTGGCAACTTTTGTTACATAAATATATTCTTCGTGATTTACTGTACACGTCGATTACATAACTATTAATCATGTATTACGACGCTTCTTTTTTACCACAGTTTCCGTGAATTTTGTAACCCATAGGAGGAGTGGTTTACGAATTGTTTGGACAGGTATTGTCGCCTGAAATTAGATTAAACTCTCCATTAGCCATTCTTCCGGCTTATTTTACCAATGATTCCGTCTTACTCGTTCCCAGACGAGAAACACCATGGCGGGTGCACACCGGACAATAAATCATCCACGAAAATTCCAGCGAATTCAGGTATAGAGTGGCAATTTCTACGGGAAACGGCGGGCACGCTCAAAATTGGATCAGAGATTGCTAATAATTTTTGCAGAACGCAGACCGTTCGACGTTTACGACGACACCGAAATTTCTACTCGGCGTTAATCTTTAATCGGTCTCTTTCAACGAGCAAACGAAACCCTGAAACGTTGTTCTGATTCGGTTTTAATTCACCGGCGTCCCCCTGCAGTCGACAAATCCCCCGTTATGCCGGTACAATCCCGATGAAGTTGAATATATTTTTGGGAATTAATATTCATCAGGAGTGGAGATAACGCGAACGTCATAATTCTGGCTTTCAATTCCTCGTTCGACCATTAGCACTGCTATTCCATGTTTACGAGGATAAACGTTACACCCACATATGTACACGTTTCTTTTTTAATTATACTATTACCCATTGTTAGAAATATTCTTATGAAACTGACTGAAAGACCGACGTTAGAAATAATTATTTAATTATTAGAAAATGTTGAACGACAACTTCATTCAGCGTAATACAATGTCTTTCTAAACCTATTCACTTCTTTGTACGCCCACTAAGTACTTGTATTAAAAGTTCTACAATGCCGTTTATGAAAGGTGTTTTAATTTCGACTTTGAAAAAATTAAAGCTTACAGTGTCCCGTGTATTGTTCAATTTCAATTAATTCCCCGCTGATTTGTTGTAACAGAAAAAGGGAGAGCTCGAACGAGCCTAGCTTAAGGATACCTGGTGGTGTAACGAGGTGTAAAACTTTATTTCGTGTAATATCGACGACCTCAGACCGAAACTAGAGCAACGGTACCATTCTCAGCCATAATTCATCCAATGGGACAGGGAACTTATCGGTTTTTATTAGGTACCCACCGATAGGCAAAACGGTATCGATCTTCTTTTTTCTTCAAAAAGCTCCCTTTTTTCCCCCTCAAAAACAGAGCATTATTTTCGTGAATCTTTTACGGCGGTACGGTAACAAGGCTTTCCGTTGAAATACAGCTAGCAGTTAAATCTGGAGCAGATTTTTTTCTCTTCTGTGTGTTCATTCGTGTACCGTCCCTCGACTAGCTCGAAAAGAAACGTTCGAACGAATTTAAAATGCAACGACGCCCGTTATACGACCCGTGGAGGCCAATAGAGAACGACGCTCAGAGAAATCGCAAAGCTGCCATTGAACAAGTTATTGCACCGCATATTTTACCAAATACTTTTACGTCAATCCTCTGTGAAACGATTCGTCCTACTTAATATTCTGATCGAACGCAATTTCTTCCAATTGAATTTCATTCGATGGAGACAATCGTTGAAATTACCGAAGATGAACGTTTCTAAGGTAAATTTAAGAAAATTTAAGTAAATTTAAGGAAAGACTCATTAGGGAATTTATTAAAATACAATAAGCTTAGAAATTTTTATCATTGCACGTTAAGTGATTTTAAAAGAGTAATGCAATTAACTACAATGATATTCGTTGGTCGTAAAGAACAGCGGCGTCGATTTGTAGGAGGAAAATGGTCGTTGCAAGTAAAGAAAAAGGTAGATAATGAAAAGAAACAGTTCCTCGAGATCTAAACAGCCACTAAAACGGTTAATCCGACGAATCATTTACCTACGGCATAAATTAGACGCTTCTTCCCCTTTGGAAAAAACTGTTCAAGGGGTTAATTCGTGAAACACCGGGTCGAACGCTAGCAACAAGGTGTAAAGAAATTTTTCGAACGATATAAAAATTGATTGTACCGTAAAATCTCAACCCTTTTGCAAGAACCCTTTGCACATTTTTTTCCCCCTCTAAATTCGTAATCCGCTTACCGAAGAACTGTTCAAATGTCTCCTGGTCTCGAAGGTTTCTTTATTACCGCGAAAAAACGGCGTAAACTTTCTTTCAAGGTACACATGCACCGTTCATTTTCCTACGAAAAAGGAAAAAAGTAGTAAAAGCGTTTAATTGAAATTAAGAATCAACGACTGGTATTATTCAGTGGAGAAACGATCACCTGATAAAACAGAAAATTGCGAGCTAGGGAACTGTGGAAAATGTGGCACTGATGGTTACAATATTTTTCGGGGAGCTTTTCATTTGCGCACAGGAATACACAGGAAAATGGGAAACAATCGGTGGTGGAAATTTGCGATGCCAGCAGTACGCATTTCAGAGGATTTTATTAGCCAGACAATCCATAAATGAGCCTCTTTTTTAAATGTCGCACTCATTCGAAATCGATGACAGAATACGCGTTTCAGGGAAAGATTAACAGGAAGTAAAGCGTGGAAAATCAAAATCTCCATTTTATCCAAAATATCGTCACTTTTTCCACCGTCGAACAATACCATCACTAAATATCAAATGAAAAAAGTGCACATTTTCAAAATTTATAAATTACAATTTTATCCCAATTTTAAGAATGCTAATTAACCAAATTTAATATTAAATTAAGATTGAAAAATGAACATCAAATTAATATATAATCTCTTTCTTCGACACGAGACGATTGTCAAAAACTTAAATTTACCTTTCACAGAAATGATATAACAATACAGATAGGATTCTTGAAATTTGGAAGCGACTGTAGGTTAGCAAATCCAAGGGAGATAATTGGCGCGAACAGCCGGTGCAGATGCGGTCACAATCATGCCCCTGATTAAACGGTTTGATTAAGCGCCTAATTTACCTGCGTGTGCGGTGTAACGTTGCTTTATGCGAAATCTATAAAGCCCTGGTCACCCCAACCCGTGTGAAAATTACACACATACAGACAGACATGACACGAGCATCGACCGTGTGATGAGCTCGTTTTACGTATTTTATGCTCTACCGAATAATGTTGACCAGCCTGTTCGACGATCTATCCTGATCACTGCAACGCTCGATAACCACTCGCACCGATAGGTATCTATCGGTGAAAGACGTTATATTTGCATAAAAAGTTCCAACGTGCTGGCATTATTTTATGCAACGAATAAAATGAAAAAGTTATCTATCGACGGCGTTGTCGATTCGACCCATCGCGAATCGTATAACAGCGCGCAATTTTCACCAATGAAACATTTTAAACAACGGAGAATCCTGTCCTCGTGATTTGTCTTTAGAACGATATTAAATGTTGCGTTTTAATTTTCCTTTCTTTTGCACGAAATAATTCAGGGTATTCGGTGAAATTTTTAATTACTTTAATTCACTTTGGAACCACGCGGTGCTCGACAATTGAGAAAAAGTCGAAGAGGCTTGAAACAATTCACACGTTTATCGGCATTTTTATTTCTGTACGAAATGTAACTTTAAAACTATATTTTACAATTTGGAGCAAGTTTCACGTGCGCCGCACAGTGTAACATGATTTCCAAGTCGATCAGAGGTTTGTCAAAAAATGGAAGAAAGTTTCGACACTAGTATAAAAATATATAATTTTCTTGACAATGTTCTCTCGAATATTTTGATCGAAAGAACGTAAACAAATGAAAATAAGGGACCAGTTTGTGGAGTTTTCACCTGCCGTGAAAACAGACCGTGTCCGGTATCCTTAAGGACGAAATACTCGCGCTATTAAGTGAATAGGTTGGGTAAAATTGGGCATGGCACCTTTAACGGACCTTAGATCCTTTTGTCTTGCAAATCGGATTAGCCAATGTCCGGTTTACAAACACCGTGAAGCTGGAGTGAATGAAAGCTCTACATGTATATTCCTTATTTGCTTTTCTTTTCTGTGTTTAACAGGATTAACATCGTAATGATAATTGGCCAAGATTGAGCAGCGACAATCCTCCCCAACAAACATTCGCAAATCGACACAATATCCGATCTATCTTCGTTCCAAATCGGATATTGTCCATCTAACGATGACTGAAAAAATAGTTAAACTTTATTATCCCCTTTTTCAATCACTTCTATACACTACTTTCTAAAACAATTCTTCCTCTCAAAAGGGTTTCTTTTTTCAACCTTTTATTGCGAATAATTTCAACGTCTATTCCTGAAATTCCAATATTCTAATCTTTTTAGGGGCGTGTCCTATTGTCATTGAACTCGTTGATCCACTTTTCACTTGAACATGAAATTAGGTGAAATTGGTAGTTCTCCAAATGAATCGAGTAAAAGTACCGACTCTACAGGGTGTACACGTAAAAAAAATATCTCATTTTTCGATGAAAATTAAAAACAAATTTTCCGTCTCTTTACAATTTTATATCGGAACTTCGATCAATCGGTTCTGCACGAACTTATACCATCGAACAACGTTTTGATCAAAGCCTGATTAAACCTTCGTAGGTATTATACGAGCGTTTATTCTGCGGAAAAAATACGACGGTTATAGTGAAAACGGAATAGTTTGGCCAGGATAGGAAGAAAAACCGATAACGTTCACCGTGAACAGTTTTCGAATTAGCCACGCAACGTTACGCTTGATATACGGATATCACGTGGAAACGCGTACGGGGCTTGTCTGTTGTTCCAGATTATTGGCGAAGGTACGCGGTGCAGAGTTGAATTAAGCCAATTATCGGCGAATATCCAGAAATTAGTGTATCGCGTGGGAGAAAGGGTTTATTGGGCCAACAAAATGCGGCTTTATGAGCATGCTAATGGCTTTGTAACTGTCGAATGGGTGGTAGGTAACGGACACAGGTCAGCTTTTTCCACGGTAAACGCTCGAATTAACAGTTTCACGCGCAATCGGACAGTTCGCGTACACTCGAACAGGAAACCCTTTTTCACGGTGCTCAATTGCCAATCTATTTACGCGATTATTTAAACATCTCTTTCTACCTGCCTGTTGCGCTATTTAACACAATAGCTGTGTGTTGTTCCTATTATTGTCGGGGTGGAACTTTGATATTATCAATCCAGCGAAATTTTAAGATGTTGAATCTTGTATAAATAGTTGCTTCAAATAAATCGAGCACGGTTTATTTTTCGAAAAAAATAGAACGCATTAGTGGTTGTCTTATTTTTTAATTACACCACAACTGCGAAGCAATAGGCGTGTCTTTGGACAGCGGTAAAAAATAGCGACTAATGAGCAATTCGTGAAAATATTTTGAAATTTCGACAAGGTTCAAACAGACCTTGTTTAACAGTCAAGAATTTGAAATGTATAAACTGTGAAATATCTTTCCCATGAATGAAGTATAATTTATGGAAAGAAAGCTACGTGGAGGAGTGAAAATTTAATTGAAAAATATAGAGAGAACTCGTAACCATCACCGGAACTTTGATCTAACACGAATAATTATTAATCACTTTTACGATGTGATTTACAGTCGTCCAACTCGTTTGCAAATAATCATCGAATTTTTATGGTAACCGCATTCCGTCGACCTCGGCCTATCAATATTTGACTTGTAACAGGACGATTGCACCTTTTACATGAAATCCAGCCTGAAACCCAGTTACAATACCTAAAGTTCTGGTATTCTTAAGGATCTTCCAGTGGACATTAGGAATTGCCCAAATTTCGGAAGTGTCTCTTTGTGCCGCTGGCCAGGGTACTTAACGATGCGACGGCTACTTTAATGGCTTTATGCGTATATTGCACGCTGTCAACTAACTGTAAAATCCTAACCCCGCAGAGAACACAGTCCTTGGACCGTTTCTCCTGCGTGCATTTGAAATTAGTGAAATATGATTTTCCTACGTTGTCGGCCGTAAAACGAATCCTTCCTCGCCTCGTGCAAAATTGTGCGACGGTACTCGTGAATTATCTCCCTTCGACGAGTATTATTCTTCCCTTTTAATAAATAACAGAACAGAGAAAAAAAGGAGGAATATATCTATGTGTATTATAATGCTGGATGTTTATATCGGACGAGTATTAACCGAAGTGAGGATTACAGGGTAAATCTGTGGCAAAGTGGATCGTTCGTTCCCAAGAAGATCCTCTGGATCTTTGTAATTAAAAAAGAAGAGGGCATTTTAACGTTTGGCCAGGCGCTTATTGGTGAGCTGCTTATCGCGCGTTGATAGGGAAAAAAAATTGAAGGAAATACACGCATATGGATATACTTGAAAAGAGTTGGGACTTCTTCGTATTCTCTTTTCGTACCGTCTTTTGTGCCTGTCTCTCACGGTTCACGACTACTCGACGCCCTCGAGTCGTTCGTTGAGAAAAAAAAAGTCGCAGCAAAGAGTAAAATGGAATAAAATCTACAACTTTATATATTGAAAATAAAAAAAAAATAGTTAAACATTCTCCAAACAATAAGTACCAATAATATTCGTCAAAAGCGAATGTTTCAATTTCTCCCAAAATTTAATACCGTCTCGCGTAATCTATTAATCGTTCGATGTAAACACTCCATTTCTATCAACAGGAAAAATCCTCCATTAATGATTTCTCCAGTTTCGGATTCGTTAATTTTGCAAAAAAGAAAAAAGAGAAAAGAAAGAAATGGTTAAAGTGATAGGGAAAAAGCGATCAACCTCTCGTAAACGTGAAGATGTATACTTGTTCCCGTGGAAACACCGGGGGAAGGTGGCAGAGTGTAGGCGGCGAGATGAAAGAAACCACTCGTTCTGCGTTTTTTCAGCCGCACGCTTACGAGATCTCATCTGTGACGTATTCATCTACCATACCACGTTCACACGTATACATGTGTCACGTCCACGCAAAGGTTGGACGTATTTAGTGCATCGGCGCTAATTGGAAGACGCCACAAGAGGCCGAAACTGGAGAACACCCGGTAGCGAACGATACACGTTCAGATTTCGCTTTATTGAAGTCGAGGATCCGGATTTCCGCTTTCACGGCTAACTTGCCAACTACGATAGAGAGGCCCTTCACGTTTCGTTTTTATCGTAAAATATTTTCATCGCTTTTTAACCCCTTTATTTCGGCGGCCGATTATAATCGTCTGCCGCGAAACGACTGTGATCACTCGTCTGCCGCGAAACGATCGCTGTACGACTACAGGCGACCGTAATTCCTCGATGTACAACGCTCACATTTAGATATAAACGTTGTAAAAATATTATTAAACTAATTTTTATAAAATTAAGTTTCCACTGTATATTTATCTTCTTAATTAAAGGTTTTCCATAAGTTAATATCTAAACACACCGAGTAATTGTATCGTACAATCGTAACAAAAGGGTCAATTGACGTTTCGAGTCATTGAAAATTGATTACTGCAGGATAAACTGGAAATTTGAAATTTTCAAGTTTCAATTGTAATTCGAACGAATGAAAGATTTAAAAAATTCTAAAAAAATATGGGAGAGAAAGCAATTGGTTGAGATGATACAGGAAAAGCGAAGAGACGAAATTAGAACGAAATTAGACGGGCCACTTAGGCATCGGCACTCAATCGGGAAGCACTTCTGGATCAAGGTGCTTCTCTTTTAAGGACCGAATATCCTGCTTCCCTACTTCCTGCTCTTCCTTTTTTTCATTCCTCGAGTGCGTCAACTTGAAAGAGAAAAAAAGTTTGTTCTCGGCTAGCCTACAATGTGCTAGTCGAGTCGCTGTCGTCGTGTGAGCAATCTCTGTCTCGCTTATCGTGACAGACAGATGCAACGGAGTGCATACACGGAGGCGCATCATGAAGGAAACGAGCTCCTGAGTTTACACGAATCTTCACTTTTGCCGGCTCACCGTGAACCGTGTCTCGTTTAATTTTCACAATGGAAAAATCTATTTTCTGTGTTATCCTTAAATAGCCCAAATCACTCATCACAATTTCAAATAAACGCATCTTAGGAAAACTTCCATTATTGTTTTCTATATATTTTCTATCCCCAAAAAAATTATCCATATTTTATCTATTATTTATTTACAAATTTTCTTTATTTTTTATTTTTCTAGTTTCTTTATTCTCGATTCATCCACTTTACTTACTTTTCTATTTTCTTTATTCTAAACTTATCCACTTTACTTATTTTCCTATTTTCTTTATTCTCGATTCGTCCACTTTACTTATTTTCCTATTTCCTTCACCTATCCTCGGTTACTCCTCCACAGTTTCCAAAGATTTTTTAAACCGTTCCCAATTCACCATACGCCTCGAATTAATTTCAGTAGATACAGCGAATTCCTTGAACGGGATTCCGCCAACAATAACCCCGGCGCTAACGCCGTATCTCCTCATGGCGGCCATCATAACCAGCCATGGAGAGGCGCGAGAGTAGGCGGGAGGTACTAGCAAAGGGGGGAATTTATTCCCGGACATAATACCGAGTTTATAACCGAGTTAGCGAAATCGGCTTCGCAGCCCCGCTTATTCCACAGCCGGAAATAACGACGCTGCAAGGACCGTGGTGGGGTGACCGGGGGGAAGAACGGTGCCTTGATTAAATTAGGGGATAATCGCGCGAAATTAGAGACATTAAATTCTATACCAGCACGATAGCAAGTGTGTGTATACGTTGTTCTGCTAGACTTTCCTGATTTTACAGTAGCTTTCCAACCAACCGGAGAAAATCTTCGAACACCAACCAGAGATGTTAATTAGATTAGACGCGGAAAAATTGGGCGACTCGGATGGAACCGACTTAAAATGTTCAACTTGATACTTCTGCTTCCTTTATTTTCTCCCTATTGCTTCGAATTCGTGCGACTTATTCGAAACGATACACGCGAACAGAGAATACTATTAGATCAGCTAGAATGTTGATAATCCTCAGTGTGTGGCTATTGAATGTTACAATTTTCGAATAAAATTAGAAATTTGCTAAACGACAAAATTGAATTTTTCTCAGTGAAGAAAGTAACGGTAAACGGTTATAATTATCGAGACACGGTGGAAGGGAATGTCGAAATATCACTCGAGTGGAAATGATAAAACATCAGTTCCTTCGTTTCTCGTTTCAAAACGAAGACACATTCGTTTCACATAGTAGGCTTGGGCGATTATGAAAATAAATGGTAAAAAGTAGCACGAGTGGGAGCTGCATCTGGTCGAAGGGGATAATGCGAATATCTCGAGGCTCCAGATACTCGTCTACATATGAAAGCGGGTGAAGAGGTTGCAATTGCCTGCTGAAATTATGAAAGCTTTACGACATACCGTCAGGGAGATTGACAGACTGTTTACTGTGAGACGAACCTACGACATAATGGTGCTTCGTCGCTTATTGCGCGTTCGCCTTTCGACTCGTATATACGGCCTGGGTTGCTTGATGATCTTATTCGATCGTCGCAACAACTTCCAATATTTCCAAAAATAAATTACCAATTACACGAAATTACAAATAATACGCGTTCCTGTTGGAGAACATTCGAGGTCGAGAACAGCTGGAAAATAGAATTTTACTTTAAACGCGTGAAGAAAAAAAGTGGCGATGAATAAAGAAAAAGGTTGCGAAAGAAAGTGGCGAGGATATCGAGTGTAAAGCAGAGCCTTGGATTAAGTTGCCCTCTCAGCTTTGGGAATCTAGGTAACAGATCGTTAAGGCGGAAGATCGAGGAGGTCTGGCGGTGAAATTACATTTTTTAATTATGGCCGGAGCAAGTTCATAATTGGTGCTCACTACGCGGGGGATGAAACTTATTAGTCGGCAAGGCTTTACCGTCCTGGGGGATGTAACATTGCCGGCTTGCGGAAGGATATCGCCTTGCTACTTCCAGGGACGCTTCAGGGATACTTGGAGGGGTGCAAAATATATACAAGAGTTTAATTAATTTCTTTCACTTCTTTCGTTACGCTTCGAAAAATTTCAATTAACTTCTTCCATTTCTTCAAGTGACGCTTGAACAATTTTAACACTTACATGGAAACAAAGTGTTTTGGAAGAAAGGGAAAGAAAATTCATTCTTAAAAATTTGAAGCTTTGGATTCAACATTAGTGACAAATTAATTCTTACACTTCGATGTTAAATTACACGAAAACAGAATATTTAACAACCCTGTATTAAGAGAATGTGAAAGTAGAAATGTAAAAGACAGGACGATAAATTTCTTGGTTGTTTAAATAACCGCGAGCACGTCTTTTTTTAACGCTAATGAAGGTTCCAGGATATTTTGAAAAATAATGGTAGACAAATTGTAGGAGAAGAAGGGTAGAGCAACGGCCCTGACGCTAATCTCGAGTTAGGTGGCAACATTTTCTCGTAGACGAAGAATATACTGAAACTTGGTAGCTGTACGCTTTCGTACATAGTACATAGATATCCGAACCTGTCCACCGGCTTATAAACACGCATTAGACAAGATAGAAAGCGCGTATTAATCTTCGTGAAAGCATGTGCATCTTCATTTTTCATCTTTACCTCCCGTACGAAGAATCTCTACAGAGGCGAAGAATTGGCGACAAAGTACATATCAAGATGACACGTGTTTGCCGAAGGTAGAAACCAGTTTCCAAATCGAATCATTTCTCTCCCTTTTAAATATTAAACGCGGTAGGTGTTAATTTTACTGATTAACGCTAGCCGACTTAGTAGCGTAGAAAAGTTCTTTGTGCGCCTCTTTCACGTAGCCACGAGTCTCTGTAGAAGACAATCATTTCCAACGTTAGGCTTGTACAAACATTCCAACACTACGAAGAATTTTTATTACACCGAAACGTGTATATAACTGAAATCCTCCGACAAAAATATTCATACTAATTCATACGAAACCAACGCCAATTTGACTTTCTCTCCAAGGATTAGGTTTAGAGATGGAACGTGTTTCCTTTGCTTCTGTATAAATATGAAGGGAAAAAACAGGAGGAAGAACATAACGTTTCATCTTCTACGTAACTACTGTACTTTCTTTTTTTTTCTTCCCCATCTTTCTCAACGTTTCCTTCTCGATCTCCCTTTCTCCACCTATCTTCTACAACCGCTGTCCGAGGGTAAAACGGGGTTGAGCCTCGTTACAGCAGCGTGGTGCGCGTGTTAGTGAGGTTTATACAGGAAGAAGTAAATAGAGAAGGTGGTGCACACAGGGAGAATGTAGACACGGGGGTATAGTTGGTGAAGGGTCGATGCCGCGGTGAGAGATTCACGGGTGTTGAACGGGTGGCAAGGTGGTAGGTAGCAATAAGGTGCTGGGCACCGCGCTGTTACGACCCCTGATCTAGTGATGTCATGTATGAGGGAACAGCTTCGTGTACTTTCTACCTTGAAAATTATACGAAACGCTTGCCACGCGTTTCAACCGACTCGCTCTGTTCCTTCATGCTTCAACACTTTCCTTGGATACGCGATGCAAGGGTTCCTTTTTTTCGGGGCATTCACAGATCGAGGAACTATCGGGTGAAAATTGGAAATTTCAAGGAACCAAGTATTTCTTTTTTTTTTTTTCACATCTACTGGAAATAGAACGTTTTCTAAGTTTTTCTGTAAATTAGTTTAATTTGCAGAAAATTAATTTAATTTACAGAAAATTTACGAATTGTGATAGTTCGTAGAGATTGTGATAAGATTATTTAGAATTTGTGTCGATTTATCAGTTGGCACTTCGTTTCGATTGATAATAATAAAAAGTTTTAATGTGGCGATTTGACGTTTGTAACGAAACAAGGTGTAGAAGACATTGTTATAGTCTTTGAGGTAGTATCACGGTTTATGTAAACTGCGTTTACCCAGTCTCTGAATTTAATTATATACCTGGAAGACGAAACTATCGCGCAAACCTGGTCCTAATTGCCGAAATGCTTACTAATTAACTAGCTCGCACAGGCCAGATCATTATATCGGTTACTAAGCTCTAAATACTATGCTTCTCCACCTGTGTAGCCACACATACCGTATCCACCAAACCTCTGTACTCGCTGTTTCATTGAAACGAAAGAGAAAACGCAAAAATCTACCAACAATATCTCCCTCGAAGGGATATTCTACTTCGGACAGACTGAAAAATCAATTTCTGTCAGCTGAAGCACGATAGACAATAACTCCTAAAGTATTAACAATAAAAACCTACAATTTTTTCTTTGAATAGCTAAAGCATCGATAAACATATACACAAAATTTCAATACCACAGTGTTACCCATACCTCCACAAAAAATTCCCAAAGGTAAACTTAAACGACGAAAGCTCAGAACTGTAAAACACTCGAGTAATCAATTTTCGAATTATAAAAAATCCTACACTTCACTCTCAATAAAAAAAAAAATACCGCCAAACGCAAAACTTTTCAAGGAGAGATACCAAACTGTCCGAAGCGAAGATAAAAGCCATCTCGAGAAATTTGACAAAATTGATAAAAAAATGATAAACCTTCACGCGAGAGTAAGATGGTGGACACAGGAGTAGCCTGTTTCGCAGGAGCAAAGTTTCCAAGGTGTAAAATCTTGAAAGGAGCGTCAGGTAAAAAGAACAGCCGCCGGGGGCCATGATGGCTCTGACCTTTCTCGCTTATCTGCGGGGCCAGAGAGAGAGATACCGGGTCAATACTTCTCGGGAGGGTTTCCACGTGGAAGGAGGGGATCGCTTCGCCACCCCTCGTTTCTCTGCTCGCCGACGATTGGCGGTGGCAGGAGGCGGGGTGGTGGTTCTGCGGGGGTGGAAACAACAGATAGATATTTGATTGTACGAAACAACTCCACTGGACGATCAGGCCACCCTTACGTTTGCATTCGACAAACTACTGAATAATAACCATTCTTAGGAGACTCGATTTTCAATACTGTTATCTCCTCCACTTGTACAAAAATCGGGTGAAATTTCGTCTCACTTCTCAAGAGGAATTTCGCTCGTTAACAGGTAAGTATTACAGAATCTCCTACGTTTGGTTACCATAATCACTTGTTAAACGAAAGAGAATAAAAAAATGATAAAGTATATTACAATTAACAACTTCGTAACAATTATTACCGTTTTCGAATATAAAAAAAAATATATACAATTTTCGTACGGTAGTTTGTCAGGTTTAACGCACTGTTAAAGGGTTGAGGGGGAATTACATTTTCCATAAAAAAAGATTATATTATCCACGACAGATTTTATAGGAGACATGAAAAGTGTCATTTGCTTCGAGCCGCGGAAAAACGTGTGCGAAAAGTGAATATTTCACACATTCTTTCCTTACGTCGAACTTTGAAACACTTCTCGACGGTGAATTGTTGTTGCAACAATTGAAACCACGACAAAACAGAAGGTTTCAATTGGAAAAACGAAATTGGTCCCATCAGCGAATATTAAATTTAATTTCAACGATCGTGATTTATCTTTTCCTCGGTTAAGCTTGCCAGAACGAAGGGTGAAGAAGAAGAGAGCAACTCACCACACCTCGTTCCAACGCTCGACGACGATTGGTCCTGGCAGATCCCGGAGGATGGAGATAGAGAAGGTAGCAGAGAGATGAAAACGGTGGAAAATGTTGCGCGGTGCCTTCGAACGAGACGAGAAGGGAGAAGAAGACCGCGTAGGTGTAACAAAGACAAAGATTCGCCCTTGAGATCCAACGAGGGATGAGGCGCCTCGTGAAACGCCATCATCAAGCATTCATAAGGTGTAGCAGCCTGTTTATCAGAGGAATACTTTGCAGTAGACTCTCCGAGTAAGTATACTCGTGCAGAAGAGATCGTTGCACGAAGAATTTTCAAGGAAAAAGCCTCTTCATAGATATTCTGCCATTGTCACGTTTGTAAATTACCTCTCACACTCTAACGACTAATTGCCGAGTATTAAAATTTTCCAAAATTCTTCAATTGCGTTAGATATATCTTATTTTATCGATTGAAACAAATTCTTAGCTTTCTGCTGTGTAAAGTAGATTGTTTTCCCTTCGTTGGGGGTGAGATTCAGCTGGCGCTGTCAATAAAATTGATGGTTCCACCAGACGACTCTTTTATCCTCTCTTTCAGCAGCTAATGATGTGGGCTGAACGCTGCTCCATCCTGCAGACACGAAGAAATGATCGTCATCCATCAACATTGTATCGATGTCCTGACACTCTTCGATTTATCTCAATCCCATAAAAAAATCATTCCGGACCAATAGAGAAAATTCAATTTAGATTATAAAAAAGGAGAGAATGCTACTACTCGTTCCGGAGAAAAAAATGTTTTTTAAAAATGTATCCAACTGTTTGAATATCGTATAAAAAATCGTGAAAAGATAGAGCAATTGTTCTCGTTTCGAGGAATCGTCGATGCTGGAAGTTGAACAACAGCGGAAAAAATATCGTAACTCGTATCGTGAGAATGATTAATCCGAGAGACGAACGATGATTTCGATCGAGTTTAAACCACGTTTCACTTACAGCAATGCCGTTCCGCTTGTCACCTATGGGTTACACCGATTCAGGATCCCTGGCTCGCATAAAACTACCGAATGGCGCGGCATATGTGGATGTAACCCCTCGCGTATTTTCGTGCTGTTGTCACCAGCAGTGGCTATGTCCATTTTGTCATTGGAATTTGACGATACACCGTCCCATAGGGACTGGCCACATAAATATTTGGCACGGTAATCCCTTCGTGGATCCACTTGCCACCTCGACAGCGTAATCCCCTTTGTTCCGACTTCTACACCACACCCTTTCGTTTTATTGCAGCCCTCGTCAGCGATGCTTTACGATCCGCGCTCTTCGAATACAAGCCCTCGATGCCTGATAATAAGAACGTCGCGCGATTCTTGCGGAGGCGCGTTAACATTTTTTAGCGTATTTCTTATCGTTGGCGAGACGATAAAGGGCGAATAAAATCGAAAGATAATAATGAATAGTAATTAATTTAAAAAACTCACGTGCGGTAAAGAAATGATAACAAATTATGACAAATTTATATTAAACTTTCAAAAATGATAATAAATTGTGATAAATTTGCATTAAATTTTCAAAAATGATAATAAATTGTGATAAATTTGCATTAAATTTTCAAAAATGATAATAAATTACGACAAATTTGTATTAAATTTTCAGAAATGACAATAAATTTCAAATGAAACCGAAAATTATTATACGAAATGCTTGAGCCTTTGCAATGGAATTAACGCGAATTTTTTCAAAGCGACAACTTTTTCGGGGAATTCTTCAACGACGAAAAAATTGAAAATACCGAAAGTTAACTTTCATACTTCGTTCTGCAATTAACACCGGTCATAATTTTCGCACAGCCTGAATAGAAATCGTCACGGGTAATAAAATCCGGATCACAGGCTCCCCCGATTTCACGCTCAATTAATTTCATTAACAAGGCCCAACCCTTTCTGTACCCTTGTTCTCTGGGCGACAGCAGGTACGGATTACCCTTCTGACAAGTGCAACAGATCCCCGCAAAATAATAAACAGGATAGTTACCATATGTAAAAGATGTAGATGATGTCACGATGACAGTCGGGACGATCCTCTGCGAGGGACTTGTGTCGATCAATTTGTCACTTGGCTCTCCGCTGTCGCTAAGAATAATTACGAATCTGTAGCTCGGAAGTAATTCAATATTTCACAGATTTTACGAAACAATTATTATTTGAAAACAAAACCTATTTGAAAATTTTCAGAAACTCAGCTAACAACACTGTGACATCGCAAGTAGGGTAAAGTAGCCTAATATGAGACCGTTCCTAATACGAGACCCCAGCATATCTCCGTTTTGTTTCGTAATTAACCGCGTTAATTATCAAATTAAATATGAAATTTGATTGAAATCAATCAAGCGTCTTCGACAAGCATGTTTGTGCAATACGTTGCAGAAAGTTTTTCAAGTGGTTCGATTAAATTACAAATACCTCGAAAATAGTAAGTTTATAATCATTTTCATAAATACTGTCGTATAGTGCATGCAACGGAGTTTAAGGCTTACTAGTTACGTATCGTTAAATAACGAAGACTTAATCTCGAAGCTACTTAATAGTTATCGTGTTATTGTTTCCGAATATGAGAAGTTCCTATTATAAGAAGAGTCTCATATTAGGTACCCAATTTTGTTTTAGCGTACAAAGTGTTACCGGTGAGACCGCCAAACCTGCAATGCTGAAGAAACAGATTTAATATGCCCAATGTGTGAAAAAAGACAGAAAAAATAGTTTTCTCATATTAGGAACCCATTTTTTAAATCTGTATATCTGCATAATTTTCCTTTTTTATTTTTTTTTTATTTTATTACGAAGGAACCGAATTTTCTTTACAGTACATTCCAATACCTTACAAAAGAATACATATCGTACTTTTAAAACATGTATCGAATTTTAATAAAAGTGTTCTTAGCCGACAGCTATGACATCTTTAAGAAATGGGTCTCATATTAGGCAACTTTACCCTATTAGAGTAATCTTGTAATCAGAGAAGGATTTAAAAAAAAAAAGGGGGATTTCAAAGAAGAATTTTTTGAATAAAAAGGGATTTCAAAGAAGAATTTTTCGAATAAAAAGGACTTTCACAGGGGATTTGAAAAATGATCGTATTGCAAAGTGGTGTATTGATATTTTCCGTAGCAGCAAGTGTAGCATATGTTGGCAAATTCTATAAATCCCCATCTAATCCCATTTAAAGCGATGATCATGTATAATGCAGCGAGTTCGTCTGTTGCGACACAGAGTCATCCAGAGACATGATTAATAGCTTCCACGTTTCCCTATAGTCTTCTCTACTCTCGCCACTCCCACAAGAGAATTACATTTTCGATCAGTCGTACCACGAATTTCTACAAAACTTTCCTTTCATCCAGAAGTCACGAAAACAGTTTCTCTTACGAACGACGACTCTCCCTCCCTCTCATCATCTTCCAACTTCTGCCGTCCGAAGCTTTTTCGGTGTAGAGATTTTTTCTGCAACAAATCCAAAGGTCGCGGAATTAATTTAGTCGCGAGACTGGGCAGAGGACGACCCTCCACGTCAAAGTGTCGTCGTTATCAACGTCCTGTTCACCTCTCAGCTGACATACCATAAATCGCGGATCGACGTGCTGCCGCAAAAAAATCACACCGGTGCGAGAGAGACCGTGGCTGTCCTCTCCTGCAATCTCTAGGAAAATGAACGCCATAAATAAGCACGGTCGGCCAATAATTCCGTCGCGATCGAGCAACAAGAGTTTTTCATCGGTGCAGGCAGAAAGGGGTGGTGGACTCGGATGAAAGTAGCGATGGAAGCGACTCGGTGTTTCGTTCAATTCCCAAATTCTTTTCACACAGGTTGGTGCTCTTCTTGTCGGTGTTTTGTGCAGAATTTTCGCTAGGAGTACCTATCGAAAACGATACAATATTAAAACAGACGTAATTTCCAATTTTACGAAGGTTCAATTCAATTTCGATAAAAATTAAATAAAACAAGATCATTGTTACAATTCGTTGAATACACTTAGTTTTAGTCGCAAAATCGTGCAAGTTATTTCACGAATAAAACTAAAGTTTACACTCCTAAAGTTAACACTGTAATTCGTAAATTTAATTCCTAAACTTAACACTGGATAATAAATAATATTTTGTTTAAGTAAGTACCAAACTTTACTTAGTCACGCGTATCAGAATCACACAATTTAATCGTATCGCTAAAGGAGTAATTTTACACCCGCACTGTACTGTTTTATCTCTCTAATTTGTTACATGTGTAATAGAAAAAAATGATCGTCGTTACGTTAACGTCTGTTACAAATAATGTTCCGTATTTCTATGAACGTGAAAAAGTAAAAGAGACATGAGCGTGTTGATGCCATCGCTAGAGGCAAGGGCAAAAGCACGATTGTAGAGGAGGTAGAGGAGACGGTGGCGCTGGTGGGAGGGTAGTACGACGCGTTTTGTAATCAAATCTAAAATTCCCAGCGCGGAGGAACCCGATGAAAGAGTAACCAACGGACACAATCGAATCGGGCTACGAGCTTGTCACCTGACTTCAAATAAGCGACCACTGTCCTCCGTCCTCTCTACGCGCTGTTATCTGCACACCTTTAGCCTTCTTTCCGCCCCGGCTAGACCTCAGATTTCCCTTGAGATTGAAAAACCGAGCTCACCCCTTTTCACGTGAAAAAACAGTTCGAACGATCTTCAACCTCCTAAACTCTGGAATCTGTGGCAATATTTGTTACTCTTTTTTGTCCATTGACGAGAAACAATGTTATTTACAAAATTCACGAGGTTTCTTTTGTCCCGCGCGATGTTGTATTTCCTAAGCTTTTACATTATTTTGGTAATTGTGTTGGAAGATAATTTAGAGGATTGAAATGTACTTATACATTATGTATTTAGGTGTACACGTTTTTATATTCTTTTCGGTTCGTTGCGCTAGAATGGTACAGGCAACGCCATCTGTTGGCTATTCGTGTTTCTCATTTCAAAAAACACGAATGTCTTTGAAACGACGTGAATTTTATGATCGACTAATGTTATATATAAAAGTTAATAAAACAAATTTTATATTCTTATTTCAATTCTACATGCTGTCCTAGATGGTATTGTTTAATTCACTCGCTTATACTAAGTACTTTAATTTAGATACAATTAATTGTACATAAGGAAACGAAATTGTTTCGAATTAAAATTAATTTGCTGTGCAAAAGTAGCTTTGCGGATTCTGTGCTACTGAAAAATAATAACTTTGTACCTAACATTGTACAAAACTTTCGAAACATATAATAAGGAATTTGTTGTTCTTTTATATTTTAAAATATTAATTTTATACATTTCATACAATTTCGTACAATTTCAGAGTATAAATTTATTTTAATAAAGACCATTTGAGTTGCTCCTTTGCAGATTGCAAAACCTAGAACAAAAATAAAACAGTTAATGATACAAATGAAAACTATATGTAAAACTGTTCATAATTCTGCCTTCTAGAATCACAAAAACTTACAATCAGAGACTGTGCGAAGAATGTAGAATGATGCATGAACACAAAATAAAAAAATCGAAAATGTTTCTATGTAAATGGACATAAACTTTGTTATGCCATTAAGTCAATCAAAGGTTATACTTAATACTAATTATTACCTGTGCAACTGTTTGTTCTCCAAGTGGAATATCGTCAGTTCTCAGTGCTACTCTTTGAACAACACTTGAAGGATCAGCATCAAGGATAATCCTAAAAATCATCATAATGCAAACTTTCATTATTCTTCTCGCCAATGTTGATACATACTTAACACATTTAGAAATGTTTATTTACCCTCCATCGCAGATTTCATCCATTGCTAACATGACTATATCTAAGCTATCTAAAACAGCTCTTTTTTCAACATTTTTTCTTAAAATCTGACTCACTGAATCATATAAACAATTTAATACACTCATTAAGATAAGCTAAAACAAAAAATTTAAAAAAAAATATTAAAGAACAAAAATATTTCTTGCCACTGATACAACTAACTAAGCATTTGACACTTGTGTATACCTCATTTTCATGAGAACTTCCCATGACATAAAAGAATAAATCCACATTGCTCCTATAAACACATGTCAAGCCATCCAGCATAATAATTTCAGCATTTGCTCTATGTGTTTTGTTGAAGAGATTCTTTTCAAATGTTTTCTGTTCCTTTGATGTAGGAAAAACATTTTTGTCGTAATATTTAGCTAATATCCTGTTGCCATCATTGTCCAAAATGGCCATACCCTTCACCGTATAGAGTGTTGGTTCCTACAGTTACATATAATTTATGTTAAAACAAATTCATTAAAAATTCATTTTCCCATGTATGCACCCATGTAGCACTCAAATACAATTTTTTAATAACCACACATGCTACAATGATTTGAAAGAGGTTAGGAAACACTTTCATTTAATTGTTTAAATAAACGATATAAATGGGAACAGATATGGAAAGCAAACTTAAAATCAATAGAAATCATACGCGTTGTTGAAAATCGCGATCCTGGTCACTCTGAAGCATTGGAGAAAGGTTATGTTGCACGAGTTTCGATGATCCACCACGATTCATGATTACGATTGCACGAGACAATACTTACATCAAGAACATATTATTAAGTGGCGTTCTTTACCATGAAATCTATATAAAAAAACCTAAGGCATACAAGTAAAAAACCTACCAATAGCTGACCATCCATGTTTACGTCAAACTTGACGCGTCAATGTCCACACTACTACGCGAATCGAACTGTTATCTGCGCGAGAATTAATTCGATTGTACGATAGATCGAAATGATTACTATACAATTTTTAACTTTCGAAAAATTGTGCTTACTAATTGTGTTTTTTCTTTATTGCAAATTTAATTTTTATCAATAAACTATTATACACAAGCAATTAAATACACGTGGCAATGTATTTAAATTTATTATTTATAATCGTTGTGTTTACAATATATTATTCTATAAAAATTTGTTATA
>NW_017100177.1:1234558-1237730 GCF_001263275.1 Habropoda laboriosa
TAAAATTATAATCAATTTACCGAGTCATTAAATTCCAATACAAAAGTGGGAAAACGTAAGTTTTGAGTAAATATGTGAAGAAATATTCTCGTCCTTGATTTACTGGAAACGTTTCTAATGGTTGCAAATTATAATCAAATTCAGCCAAAATGCATTTATTATAACCAGTAACCAAAGGACAAGACGAATAACCATTATAAGCCATAGTCATCGGTTTACCAGCTAAATCGTCTATAATATTTTTATATAGCACTTTCCCCTGAGCCGCTATAAAACAAGAAAAGTCAAATTAACATTTTGATTCATAAGTATAATAAAATCTTATTGTACCTATTGCTGCCATCGTTTTCGAATTTGGGGTACTTGTACAATCTCCGATACCATATATGTTCGGGTATTTCGTATGACGTAGAGTTTTAGGATCGACAGTCAAAAATCCTACTTCGTTTGTTAAAGAAGGATGTTTCTTCAGAACATCGGGTGGACCCATTGGTGGGCACACGTGAAGCAACGAATACTAAATAAAATTACATGTATATATTATAAATATATGCATAAAGCATCCAATAAAGGGTAAAAGATACCTTCTCAACAAACGTTTCATTTGATCCATCTAACTTCTGAAATACAGCTTCCTGTTTAACTGGATCTATTTCCACAAGATTTGTTTGAACATTCACAGTAATGTTTCTTTGTTTGCAGACATCCCAAAGTGAATCAGCATACTTTTTAACTCCAAATATAACTGGTAAAGCTGTATTATATACAACTTTCACGTTATCACGGACCTTTTTCTTTTCGAAAAGAAAGTATTAATATAATACATGTATTTAAACTGAAGAACAAAAAGATTAGTTATATTTACTTTACGAAAATAATCCTCTGCAATGTACGCAATTTTTTGAGGAGCTCCAGGACACTTAACAGGGCTGTTTGGGAAGGTAAATATTGCAGTACCCTCCTGAGTTCTTGCAATTTTTGGAAATACATTTACAACAGTATCAGACCCATAAATGGAGCAGACTTGTGAGAGACCATCTTTAAGACTTTTTACTAAACCAGGTATCTATAGAAGATGGAAAAACAAATTAATTTTTGCTCATCAATTAAAAAGTACAAAATATGTTTTCCAACCTCACTTTTTCCCAATACAGTTGAAGACCAACTGCAACAATCATAATTTCATATTCCACAGTATCTCCATTACTCATAGTCACTTGATTTTGGGTTGGTTCAAAGCTTATTACATTGTCTTCAAACCATTTTGCATTTGATGGTAAAGTATCTTTCATTGGTCTTTTTGAAGCTTCAAGAGACCTTATACCACCACCAATTAATGTAAACATTGGTTGATAGTAATGTAACTAAAAAATATTACCCTGATGAGCATAATACAATATTTGATTTAATTCAAGATAGTACTTCATTCTTTTACCATTTATCTACACATTTTAATAATAATAATAATAAAACAAATACTTGCTGCATTTGGTTCTATTATAGTAACTTGATTTGGATTTTTGAATTTATTTGCAAATTTTGCAGCCATGCTACAACCTCCAGTACCACCTCCAACTACCAATACTTTGCACCTAAAGTGTTTTGTTTCATTAACATTAATACACATATGGTTATGAAATTTCTAACATAGAAACTTTAATGCATTCTTTTTATACATATAAAATAACAGTACTTACGAATGGTGGGCATTTCTATATCCATTTTTAATTAATATATGTCTTTTAAGAGGTTCCAAATTACAAGTATTTAAACAAGACACAGTATAACGTAAACTCCTAATATGACTCATTTCTAGAATCAACAAATGGTACATTTTAACACAGTTTATTGTAATTATGTGAATATATTGTTCAAAGAAGTTAGTTGATTAATATAATTAATGAAGCAATTATTGGTTTAATAGTATTTTGAAGTACATAATATAAAAAGTGGTCATGGTAGCCAAACGTTAAATTACGTTAAAGATAAATTCCTTAATAAATTGATAAATGGAATGATAAATACCTGATTTTATATAATGTAAATGTTAAAATCAAATGTGTCGTATATTTACCAAAAATGTTGAATGCTTTTTAAAATAAATTTTTCAAATGAAGTTTAAAATACAGTACTGAATTACACTGTATTATATCCCCTTGTATTAGAAACGTTACATTGATAAAACCCAATCCGAATGTTCGCAATTACATATCGTAAACTGTACCCGGTATACGCTACGTCTATCTCTTTTAACCTTAAAACAATGCGCACGCGCAATTTTAAATTTCGAACAAGAATTAACCTATGATATTTTTAGACAGTTTTAATAATACGTTTAAATATTGTTATGCAATAATCATTAATACTATTATCAACTGGTAGTAGTAGTTTTATTGTGTATCGTTGTAATTAGATTTAGAAATAAACAATTTCTCAGGTAAATTATCATTATCCTTTAAATTAATGCATATTAAGATTAACTAGGACAAAAATTTAGTGAATCAAGTTGTTCTATCACCATTTTCCCGAATCATCGTTCATCGAATGTTAATCGTTCTAACACAAAATAGCAAATTTCTAATTTTTTCAATCTTTCCTTTATAAAATTATTGATCAAATCACTTTAACTCATGTGGAAAGTATCAAACGAATAAAGAGAAATGCGTAGTTCAGACGTAAGAAGGTAAAGTAACGAAGACCACGTAAATAGTTGTTTTTAGTCATTCTTTTGCTTCTCTCTTTATTGAGGATAACTTTTTAACGCTGCCTGAAACTAGGCAAGCTCGACTCGAGTCCCGAAAATCATCAGTCATGAGAGAGAAAAAGAAAGATTTTACACGCCTTTTTTCGTAAGTTTTTTTCAATAAAAAATAAAAAATAAACACATCCGTCTAACCCGAGTCGTCATCATGAAACAACGATTACACTCATAATGAGAAAAGGCATCGAACACCCTTCGATCCAAGGATGGGAGCCTACTTAAGAGAACAAAAGCAGTACCAACATGTGTGCAGTTTCAAAGTGAACTCTGATAAGTTCATTGTTTCGTTTTTAATATAAAATCACTTGAAATTTTACAAAAGAAACTTTCTCACAACCAAAGACTTCCGGATCGAGTGTGTATCCACGATACGCAGCTCCGAGGCATACGCGTGAAATACAAATGCACGAC
>NW_017100177.1:1237861-1238634 GCF_001263275.1 Habropoda laboriosa
AGCTCCCGTTCGTACTGTTTAAAAAATTCCCTCATCTTCTATCTCGATTGAATTTTCATGTATATTTTCTCCATTTCATTTTATAATTTTTTTTTTTCTTTTACCTTCGTTCTTCTCACTTCGAAGAAAGAAACGGAAGCGACTGTCTCCCAAAAAACGTAGTTAATTTCGTTCTAATTGAGGATATAGCTAAATTTTGTCTAACGATTCCAAGCGGGTCCGTTTCGATCTTCGAAAATTACAATCGACAAACGAATAATTATTCGATTAAAACGCTGCCGTGCATTCCGACGTCGTCTCATTTCGTAAATTCTACAAATTCATCATTTTTTTTTCTCTCTCTTTTTATTCTCCGCGTCGCTGAACCGTGATAAATGGTGAAACAGTTTGTGTTTACAGTTATTACGCATTACTCTCGCTGAATCAAAAACAATTAGCAATAAACGTCGTTTGTACCACACAGCCAAGAGGATACTAAAAACTGACCTACGGTTCTTTAAAGACGAGAAAGAGAAACGTGTTTGAAACGAAGAAATGCTCGGTGCAATATCTCACTCTCTCTCTCTCTCCCTCTCTTTGTCCCTTCGAGAGGCATAATTGTATAATGTATACGGTGTACTTATAATACGTATATCATTTCTAAATAGAACTTTCAATTACTCTCGGCTACGGGACATACGAAAATACATTGAGTCGGCACGATAAAATAAGCTCATCGTTCTCGCCTATCGTAATAAGAATGAAAAATATTCCTGCAATATTGTTCGAGTAAC
>NW_017100177.1:1238661-1244653 GCF_001263275.1 Habropoda laboriosa
CCGAGAGCGTCGGAACATTTATTGCTAACATACCTTTTCTTTTTTCTTTCTTTCTTTTTTGTTTTTTTGTTTTTTTTTTCCGGTTTTCTTTTCTTTCGTTGAACAAACGCGTCGAAGGCATTTGACCATTAGTTGAATTACGATCCGCGCGAATCTACAAGTTTACATTCGATCGGCTTATCGTCTCTAATCAATAAATACATTTCTCCGGTACACGTTTTCCGAAAAAACTCGGTGCAACCTCCCGATATGCACAGAAGAAAGAAGAACGACGAAGAATGGCTATGCGGTGTGAATTGTTTTCTCAATATTTCTCACAAACAAACGGGTAAAGAGGCGTTTCACCGTTTTCTTCATCTTTTTTTTTTTTCGTTTTTGCTTTTGCCTTCTCTTACAATTGTTAACCATATTTATCAAGTGTTGGTGTTATTATAATTACCGTTATTAAATGTTATTGATATTAATATTAATATTATTATTATAATAGAACGAGAGCACGTTCTTTTTTCTTTTTTTTGTGAAAGTGTGTTCACGCTGCTCGTTTTAAGATAATAACGCAACAAATGCTCGGTACGAAATATGCGTGAAAACCGTTGGATAACACTTTGTTGTTGTTGTTTTTTTAAAACTGTTCTTCTCGTTTCTCGATACAGTACGCATGGCCGTTCGTAATTATGGTAATATTCTACAATCGGTTTCTCTTAAAAAATAATACCTACAGAGAATAGAATCGAGTATTAACGAGCGCGTTTTATTCTTTTTTTTTTTCCGCTAAATATACGCATGTACCATATTTTTTTCTTTTTCTTTATTCCCCTCCCTATTCTTTTTTTTCGCTTTTTTTTTTGTAATCCTTCGAACGAGTTAAAGATAATTATTAAACGGAGTCTCCGTGTCCCATTGCGCGTACTGCAACTTGTACCATTCTCTGTTCACAATATGTATCTCTTACGCTTTTGTGTGGTGTAACGCGATTGTGTAACCGTTGTGTGTGTCGAGTCATTCATTTGGTTTATTTTGGCATACAAAATAATTTTATTTACAGTCTGACAATAATATTAATCGTTTACCTATAGTCCTTTATACTAAGTGGCAATAGTATAACTCGAATTACTTACTATATTATGCGGTTCTTTTCGGCTATGTACATAACAAAAAACGGCACGAATAAATATCATTGGACATGGACCAAGTTTTTCTTTCAGTGTGAATGCACGCTCGATGCTTTCGCACAAACGATTCGTTTGTTAGGGACATGTCGAACCTGGTAGAAAATTCATCTTTCAAAGAAAACAACCAGACAAGGTGGGGACACTATAAAGTACTACTTGTACAAATTAACAACTACGTAGTAAACTAGAATTGCTCTTCTATATACTTTGATTGAAGACGCGGATGTGAAACGTAAAATACGCGATCAATTTACTTGCATAATTCGTTATTATTCGGTTTTTTTTGATTCGACTCAAACAACTGAGCATAAGGAGGGACGCGATACGAAATAAAAGTCTCGTTAAATGCACAATGAACGGAGGAGAAATGAAATGATCTATTTAAAAATGGACGATAGAAATGTGCAATTAAGCGACCTACAATGATTGCACGTTCTCGCTTCATCGGTAAGAACGTCGTGTACTAATACATTTGTGTTCCCTAAATCCATTGAACGACAATGATAAAAAGCTCGTCGGCGACGCGCAGCACGCAAACGTACAATGATTATACATATAATCTATAATTACTCGACTCGTCGAGCATTCAATTTATATAAAGATGTCCCTGTCTAACGAATCGATCGACGATCAATTGAATTTAGTCGTGGAAATTGGCGATGCGTTGTGTCGCGTTCTTCGATGCAAAGGAAAACGAGTGGTAGTTTGAACGGAATAAACGAATGCAAGACGGGTGTGAAAAGAATCAGTCAGCCCTCGAGATGAAATCAGAAGTTCGACTGGCGCACCTTAATTATCGTGAGAAAACAAAAAAAAAAAAAAGAGAAGGTATCAACTCTTATAATTCGTATTATCTTCTACCATGCTCTATTGAGAACAGTATACATGTTCGAACAATGATCGTTAAAATCGAAGGCAATGATAACGTTTTAAACATCGTACGTGATACGCTACTCATTCTCGCAACGAACGACGTAGAATACTCATCGTGCAAGCAGAACTTTGAACAATCTTGAGGGCCTGATCGATGCAAGACGTGTTCTTTCGCAATGTTTTGCGCGTAGACGAGTTTAAAGAATACGTCTCGTATCTTACATGACGATAAATAGAACGACGTGTGCAGGTCACGAACAGAGTGCAAAATCAGTCGCGTAATCCAATGACCAAGGACGAAGTGAAATTTCCTTCCCTCTTAACTTACTGTATTTTACCTAATTTCACCTGAGTAAGAATCATTATTTTCCTTTCTTCTCATTTCTCGTCATTTTTGTATTTTTCTCTCTCTCTTTTCCTCTCCTGTTTCGAAATCGAAAGCTTGAATCGCTGATTGATTTACGTTCAAACTTCGGCTGCTAACGTAAAAAGCTGCCGACAGCTTTTTTTCTTTTTTGCGCGACCTTTCAATCGATGAAATTCCTCCGATCTTCTGTTTATTCTTCCTCGTCGGTGAAGAACTTTGGAAAAAAGTGGAGGTCCCGACTTGTCAAAGAATCAGCTACGAAGGATCCGCGTAATTCTCCTCTGGATCATCCTTGGACGACGAAGCTAACAATGTGGAAACGAGGACGATGATGAAAGCTGCATTTCCATTGAAGTCTCAAACGCAGTTTCAATAAGGACGAAGAAGCAAAACGAGATGAATTCCTCCTTTCAGGCGGATATCAATCAGGTCACTTTGGAGGGCTTCCTGAAGACTTTTACCGACATCACTTTCTACCGATGTCCGGATACTACGACGTGTGAGACTGCTGTGACTGCGATAGCTTGCTGGAACTTTTGTGGTGGCTAGACGTGTGTTTCTCCTGAAAATACAAACAGAACTGTGGTACTCGATCTTTTTTAAACACTTCGAGGAAGATTTAAGAGAGTAAATAAAAAAGAAACGAAAATATAAAAAAAAAAAAGAATCGATCAATTTCTTTTTCATTCGAACTAGCAAACAATCCTATGATTTCTTCGTGGAAATTATTTGTTCCTGATGGCTATCCTTGGAAATAGTTCGCTTGCTACACGTCGGGAATTCCGTCATGTTTCTATTTTATTCTGTTCTTTTAATACTTTTCTTCCTTCCGTGATAGATCGTGGATAATTAACGAGGAATACGGTATTATCGTTCTCCTATTTCGAGAATCTAATTAAAAGATATTAATATTAATGAAAAACGATTACGATGAATCAATATACACGATATACACGCACTATTGAAACAGACGAAAATTCTCTTTTCCTTATGCCCGTGTATAATCGAAGAGTCAATGAATGAAAACGTATTCCTCGATTGCGTGTCTCTCGGCAAAGTGTTTGCACAGCTGCGTGAATGAATTACAGGTATTCACGATAGAATTGATTACATGAATCGTGATCGATATTTCTATCGAAATAAAATTGCAAATGAGTGTGAGATACGAGAACGAATGAAACACGATTTTTCTTTTCTTTTCTCATGAACGTGATCAACTAAGGAATCGAAGCAAAATACGTGAAGTAGCTTCATGAAGACAACGGTGAAGTTTCTACCAATGTAAGAACCGATTGCAAATGAACGAACACCATGTGTGTATCGAAAAGAAAAAAGAAAAGAAAAAAAAAAGTCAAACTTTATCACGATGAATCGAGCACGAAAAAAATGCCATCGTATCGCTAATTGCACCAGATTCTTTCATTTTCTAAAATCACAAGATGGAACGGCTACTGTCAAGAAGAAAGGATCAAATGAAACGCAAAATTGAAGCGTAATCTTAGAAAGAAAGAGAGAAAAAGAAGAAGAAGGAAACTGAATACATGCATACAAGACAAAAAAGCTTGCTACTGTCGCGCATGCCCATGCAAAATTTACACGCACACAATACACTCGTCACAAACAACAACAACAACAACAACAACAACAACAACAACAATAACAACAATAGCTTCGGCGTATCGACGATAACATAGGCAAACGTCATAAGTACCCTCCACCAAGCGAGTAAAATCAAATAACATGTGTGTCTGTGTATCTATCTGGCTGTTTCTCTTAAATAGTGGAAAAAAAGCTATCTTTCTTTTACAATCCGTGTATGTTATATACGTATATACATATGTGTATATATGTATATATATATATATATATGCGTATAAAATGAAGACTTTTACACATGATAATAATAATCTTATTACATACTGATAATAGCTTGTGATAATATAAATGTTAGTACACAAAAAGATGCGGCGAGATGGTGTGCGATATTATATACTAAAAATATGTGTATGGCATAAATATGTACGTATACACGTGCATAATAAAACAAATCTGTATACGTATATACGTACATTGATTTATATTTATGGTGTGTTAAGAAAGAGACAAAATAATCACTAAGGTACTTTTCGTTTCCACAGAACGTTTATTTGCGATGCTTAATTTTCTTTTGTTGGTCGAACAAGTGACGCGTACGATCCTTTTCTATGAAATATGTATTAATCCACAAACGTGGATGGTCTATATTTAACAGTCTAATATTTTTTTCTTTTTTATCTCTGTTTATATATGTGTATATATGTATATACACACACACATATAACAACAATTCCAGAGAATTTAGACGTATTCACGAATATTTCACAGTTCAGTGTCACTTCCACAGACTTCCTCCTCTTCCTCCTTTCCCTTCGCCCCTCATCATGCACTTCAAACTTCGCGTTAACACATATTCATATGTATATCTCTTCTCAGGTGAAAAAAAAAAAAAAAATTATCGAATGAACGGGAGACGTATTTTACAAAGATGTATATACTACGGTGTATATCTACGATCCTTTGAAGTATGATGAAGTGTCGGTATATAATGTATACGTGTGTTTGCAGTAGTAACGTCTAAATGATTCTACAATATGCTGTTACGCACATCTACTAAACGCAGGTGTTTATCATCGGTAAAACAGGTAACGTACGCGACAAGTGGTTGATTATACATTGTGTACAGTATTGATGCAGTGTTCGCAATTTTTTACACATCCCTCTTGTGTTTCTCCTCTTCTATATATTAGCCGAACGGGGGTGGCATATGTATTCTCGTAAATTTCGTTATCACTCATGTCTCAATCGCTGCTAGTCACATGCGTTGGCTCTCGTAGTCCTTATTATCACTATTATTATATATACATACATATATATGTATATATATATATATATACATACATATGTATAGATAGATAGATATATGTATATACAACTCTCTTTCAATTTTTTTCTTCTTCTCGCTACCGGGGAGAGTACAAAACCTACATAATTTACCTTAGCAATTATTTTGTCTTTGTAACGACTTGTACAATTGCACAATTTATCTTTTTTTTTTAATTTTAACTAGGCCGATCATCCGGTTGATTACTCATGGTTTCAGTACGTTTTCTTGGTCTCTCTTTCTCTCTCTCACTCTCACTCACTCTCTCTCAACAATAATCACACACACACACACACACACACAGATCCTGCGAATCCCACTAACGCTTTTCTCTTCGTCGGTTCAACATCGTTCATCGATTTTCACACACTTTTGATTCAGGCTACGAGTGAGAAAAAAAAAAAGAAAAAGAAGAAAAGGTTCCTTTGATCCTTCGCAAACTTATTCAGGAAGAAGAAAGCATCGTGTGATCGTTTGAAAATAAGAGACACGTTAGTTGCGGTAATGAAAAAGTAGAAATATATTTCTTCTTGTACAAATCTTGATTAAAGGTCGAAATTGCACAGGTGAAATTCATCATGCGTGAAAACTTGCGACTAACCAACGATTAAAGGAGACGACGGACTTTTTAAAAAAACAAAAGAAAAGAAAATATAGCGA
>NW_017100177.1:1244819-1245346 GCF_001263275.1 Habropoda laboriosa
TGTATGCACAATTATAATCTAGGTAAATTGAACTTTCCATCCTTGGCTCAAGGAAGGATGGAAGAAACAAAAAAGAACAAGACGCGAGAGAATAATTCGATACAGAATTTTGCACTTAGAACTCCGGAGAGAAAAAAAAAACATGAAACAGAGGCAACGATCATAGCAATCACACAGTACACATGTAATGGTCTAAGTTGAAAATACTAGTTACTAACTGTGACAATAATTATAACAATAACAACAATGGCATCGATACGCCATAACGCCAGCGGCATAATAAATTCTCTTGTTCGTCACAATGGCAATCACAATACACGCGCGTAAGCGTGCGTTTACGTGAGTGTTTTCGTGTGTGTATATGTGTTTGTGTGTACGTATATACGTGTATGTGTGTGTATTTTATGTAAATATAAACGCATTCTTAATAGATCGCATATCTCGTAATATATTAATCACACTATCTCTCGCTCCCTTTCGTCACGTTCCTGAGATAATATCCATTCTATATCAACGATTGATTATTC
>NW_017100177.1:1245669-1246749 GCF_001263275.1 Habropoda laboriosa
TAAAGAAATCCCACACCGACGATCAACGGACCGAAAATTTTCACCGTTGGAAAATCTGCACTGTTTTTCTCGAAACGTAACGCGAAACTGAATATGTTCCGAATATATAAATGTATTACGTACTACTTGGATTCCGTCGCGTTTTTTCTTAACTCCTGAAAAATTCGTAAAAAGAAGAAAAAAGGTTCTCCAGGGTTGAAACAGCATGATCAAACGTTCGACAACAACGAGTTATACAGAAGGGTTAACGGAGCATAATTACATACATCGCCGTTCTTTAACTAAGGGTCAATGCGAAATTCAGACTTTGACGATGACCGCGCGCGCGTGTGTGTCTGTGTGTGTGTGTGTGTTCTAATGAAAAAAAAAAAAAGAAGAACGGATAACGCATTATTCTTAACAAGTCTACACATTTTTCTCGTATACTAAATAGTAAGAGCAAATTCCTGTATAGTCCATTTATAGTCAATTTGCTTCGCGAATACTTCTAAACTGCAATTATCTTTTCTTTTTTTTTTTTACTTTTTTTCTTCTTTTCTTTTCATTTCCTTTGCACCACGATTCTTTTCCGACATTAAAATAGCACAAACGTAGAAGCGGTATGTCACGTGGTTTTGAAAATAATCGCACAGAAGTCGCACTTTTTTTTTCGAACGGTCGCGCCAAACACCTTTCGTTGTTGCAAAACTATATTTATATGTGTATGTACTATCTCTTCATTCTGATGCCATTTCACGATCATTCACGCAGAACAACCAACGTGACAACAAAGAAAACCCTTTGCATTCCTTTTGTAGAGTCTCTAACGACGACGACGACAATCTAAGCGCATCAGGTGCACCGTACAATTCTATCCTAAACATTCTCTAAAATTCATTTAAAACGTATACAAAGCTACCTAACAAGTATGATGGTATCGATGCTCTAGAAATAAGAAAGGAATAATAAACTTAAGTCGAAAGAATCGTCTCATCTTTGACTGGTAACGAGATATAAAGTGGAACTGCAAAGGGTTAATCGGAAAGAATCTTGCTAATTATACGTGTGTGTGTGTATATATATATATATATCTTTTTTTTC
>NW_017100177.1:1246848-1252523 GCF_001263275.1 Habropoda laboriosa
TATATCCTTTACAAATACGTACACTTTCTCCATATTCATCATTAATAATTACACTTATATGCATCTGAGCACTCTCATCACTTCACTGCATACGATACATTGTTCTTTTTTTACCATTTTGTATATTTTCTTATTTTTTAACCCCTTTGTTTGTTTCTTTTTTTTTTTTGTTTGCTTTTTAAGTAACTTCGTAAGTTCCTCTAGCCGTTTTACTCATTTCGAATTCGACACGATTCTTTTTTTCCTTTTTTCGGTTTTTTTCTTTTTTATTTTTTATCTCACGAGAACGCAACACTCTGCACACCATCCTATCATCGAAACCCTTTGCCAGCAAAGGAATTTTTTTTTTTTTCAACTGAGCATTCGTTAAGCAAGAAATCTTCGATCGTAAGCGCAAAAACATCAGCTACATCTTCATCTTTGATCTGGCAGTGTTTCGTGCGTGAATCTTCACGACCTTTTTTTTTTTTTTTACAAATAACGTTATAAAAAACATTATCTTCTAAATTTATCGACATTGGAAAAAATCATGCTTCGTAAAATATTGGGCGAAATTAAAAGAGAATAGTTGCCGTGAAATCGTCGCCCTAAATTCATGGACCTACCTCGGGCGCAGGTATGGCCAAATAATAATTCTAAATTAATTCGACAAATTAATTGGGAAAAAAAAAAAACAGAAAACTTGATTAAACGTTCGTGATTAAAATAAAATCGATCTGATCTTGTTTCTCCTTCTTCTACGCATCGCACGTTAATTCTCGTGACATCGTCGTCTTCATGATGCAGTTACTTCGTCCCCTCAAGATCCCCGAGGACCACGCACTTCTCTTTTATTTTCTTTTTCTTTTTTTTGTTCTTTTATTCTTGAACGAAGGCTCACACTCATTTAAACTACTCTAAGGAGATGCGCTACAGGTACAAAGGTGGAAAGATCGAAGTGGTCATATCTTTTTTTAAACACTAGGGAATAAGAGATCGTACGATGTCATGCTGCTACTTCTACCATTCACAAACTGGAAGGGAGAAGAAGAGAGGATAGAGGCAAAGGTGAAAAGTGTACTCCTTTAAGATCGAAAGTTTGATTTTCTACGGGATTTTCTCCAGCCACTTCTCATGTTTCCCTTTTGTTTTTTTCTTTTTTTTTGTTTTGTTTAAATCACCTCAGGGATACACACAACTTTCCACAAGAATAATTAAAAATAACGAAAGAAAAGAAATAGAGTATTACAAAAATATTGCACGAATAAATTTCACAGATTTACATATAACACATTCCATGCCTGAGAGACAAGTGAAGTGAAAGAAAAATTTGACAAGAAAGTATTTCCATCGTCGAAGAAGATTCACAATTTTTACACTCGTCTTCCTTTACATCTATTATAAAACCATACAATCAAAATTTCGCTTCACTAAGTAAGTAAGTACACTTAGCCTACCAATGCCATGGAACATGCTAACACAACGGGTTGTTACAGATAACAAAACAATAAAGTTCCCCCCGGAGAGAATAGAGTATAAGAGAATAGACGAAAGAAGTGGCTGCAGTTACTACCGCTACATTGGAAACTACCTCTGAAGTCCACTACAAGACAGGATTTCCGTACGAACGTTATTCTGGTGGCGGGGGTGGAGGTGGAGAGGAACTGGGAGGTGGTTCACTCGGCAACGGTGGCGGTGTTTTGGGTTCCTGCCGAGTAGACGTAACTGGGATCATGCTTTGATTTTGTCGCATGTTAGGCGGTAAGGATGGTGGTGGTACAGACGTGTCGATGGCACCGTCCGGTGTCATGATCACGTTACCCGTCGGATACATAGGGTACTGTTGCTGATACTGTGAATAGTACATGAGATGATCGTAAATGTATCCGGCAGGATTGTACATCGAGGGCGGCGGATAATTGGCAAAGAAATAAGAATCTGGTTGTGATTGATTCACATGGCCAGCCCTCGTGTAATTTGGATCACCACGAGCGGATGGTGGATGGGGTGGATGATGAGGATTACGGGTACTGTTACTAATGTAGGTGTCTTGCTGATAGTAGCCGTCGCGCTGGCCGGGAGCACTGTAATGGCCCGCCGATCCTGCTGGTGGTGGACCACGCCCGACATACTGGCTACCGCCTCCACGTACCTTGTTATTGCTGCCTGAACTATAGTGTCTGCCGTTCTGCCGTTCTCCAGGCCGATGCTGTCCGTAACCCGCCGACGAGACCTGCGATTGCTTCTTCGTTGGTGGAACACTGGTAGTTGGGCTCTCCTTTATCTCCGAACGGTCACGTTTACGACTCTCGTTCGTGAACTCCGGCACGATGCTACTGCTCGTACTGCTCGTCGTCGACGGAGCACCTGAACTCCTTGAGATTCCATCCGTACGGATTTTGATCTTCAACGGTGCCTGGACCATCGACTGAGCCGGTGAACTTGACACACTGTCGGTACCTTTTAACCGTTCCTTCGGGATAATGATCTTGATGCTTGTATTCTGGGGTGATTTGTTCTTATCCGGTGGAATTGTACTTCCGCCGGTGCTACTTGTCGATTCTGTGCTCAGATTCAATTTGTCCTTAGGAATAGTGATTTTAATAGGTACCGCAGGTACAGTCTCATCGCCCTTCTCTTTGTCCTTTTCCCGGTGCTTCTCCTTGTCCTTGTCTTTATGCTTGTGCTTGTGCTTCTCTTTGCTCTTATCCTTGTCCTTGTGTTTATGCTTCTCTTTCTTCTTCTTCTTCTCGCTCTTGTGATGCTCCGATCTCTTTTCTTCTGCGGGAGGTGGAACGGTTATGGTTGTCGACGTTGGTACAGATAGTATGGATTCTGTACTGGTCTGTATGGGAATAGAGAGAGCGCTTATGTCAACGGTCGACGCTATAACAGGCTCGCTGACCGATGACAAAGACATGCATTGAGTTTGAACGGGTTCTTGATGTGTGAGTAGCATCGAGTGTGATATAGATGGCTGGTGTTGTTGTTGCGATGATTGCTGTTGCTGAAGCTGTTGTAACTGCTGTTGCTGGAATTGATCCTGGTGAACTTGCTGCGACGGTATTTGACTAAATTGCTGCATGTTCTGCAACAACGATGGCATTGGTGCTAAAGGCTCTTGAAGCAGAGCACTTATACTTTGAGCGGATTTCATTGGCGACAAATATTCGCCTTTAGCTTGGGAGTGTTCTACTTTCATTGACAAGTCCGTCTTGTACGTAGGCTCCTTCTTAATTAGAAACTCCTGAGAATCTTGCTTCACTAAATTGTTGTCCAGACCATTGGTCAGACCTTGTTGATTCGACGAAACTTGTTGCTGTGTAGACACTGTACCGAAGCGTGATATCGTTGGCTCAGAGTCGAACGGTCTGATGAGTTCCGGTGGTTTCATGTCGTTCGCGATCTGAGTGGCTCTACCATTTGCCGATGGATTATCTCTGATAGGTTGTATCAGTTCTGGTACCCTACCGAGCATCTTAGCAGCCTCGAAACTCGAAGTATCGTCTATTTTCACTTTTTGAACCTGTTGTCCTACTTCGGTGGTGGTGCTGCCTGTACGATGCCTTTTGTGAGAGGATGTTGTGGAAACATCACTGGCCAATCGTTTAACTGTTTGTGTTTCTTGCTGTTGCAAGCCTGGCGGGCTCGCGAACGGCGATACTAAATTAAAGCCTATCGACGTATCTGGTACGCGTTCTTGTTTAGGAACTTTTGCAGCCGAAGGCGGCGTCTTTTGCTTAGTCTTAGGCCTCTGCGAATGAGATTCGCGAGGCGTTGGTACTTTCTCTGGACTGAATAGCGATTTCGGCTTGTTAGGAGGTGTCTGTAACACACTTTGCTGCATGTCAGACGAATTTTTCTCTATGTCATCGTGCCGTGGTCGCTTTTCAGTTTTTTGATCGTCGAGATTGTTCAAAGATGACAAACTCGACGACTGAGAACTACCATTTTTAATCGTATCCTTTATTATTTGGGACACACCGTGAGCTGTGTGCTGACTGGACACCGTCTTCGAGGTTAACGACTTCTGTGTAAGCAACGAGGTCGAACTGGAACTGGTTGGTGATTTTTCCTGTGAAAACGAACTCTGGCCAGTGGGAAGTTTCACGTCGGTAGAAACTGCGCCACTGCTAGCCTGTAGTTTCTCCGATTGATTGTATTTCGTATGATGTGGTGGCTTCTGTGTATTCGAAGCGTACGGTACGTCGAGTGGAGGCTTGGGCGGAGGTAATGGCTTCTCGATAAGCTTCCTCACCTCTTCACACCTCTGCTCTAACGTATCAGACTTTTTTTGTCGATATTCTCTTGTTGGATCGGGATATTTGTATGGCTTTTGTTCACTATCTTTCCTATGTTCAACAGGTTTATGCCTCGGATCATACATTCGTTTGTCATGACCCTGGTATTTGCTTTCTACTGCACTTAATCTGTGCACACTATGGTTATTATTACTAAGTTTCTCCTGTATACTTCCATGGGACGTTGGCTCTTGCAATGCTCCGACATCCGATCTGTGAGTGGCGGAATCCGTCAATGAATTATCCAAACTTGACTCCTTCGATACCGCGTGACTATGAGAATGAAGAGCACTACTACTACTACTGCTACTTGTACCAGTATTCGAATTGTACTCTCTTTGTAACCTCTGCCTATTGGGATCGCGATTTGGTTCCCTAGCTTGAGCGCTACTTGAGTGCCTCTGAGGTACTGGTTGTCCAACCTTTATATCTGGTCTGTGGTGATGATTGTGGTGAAGCGCCTTCTGTCCAGGGGGCAGTGGATGTTTGTTTAGCACATTTGTACTAGATACGAGTTTGTGGTGATGCGAATGATGCTTATTAATATCTGACACATGACTCTGGGCAACTGTCGTTGTAACCGACGCCTTTTCCCTTTCCAAACGCTCGCGTTCCTTCTTCTCTCTATACTCCCGATAATCGACAGGGGGTCTTGAGGATGCTGGTGCAATTTGCTTCTTCTCTTCTTGCTTCTCCATCTGATGAGGTCGATTCGAATGGAATGTAGGTCCACCGTCGGCCGTCGTCGCAGGAGATTGTACCTTGCGAGGTTCCGCATCCTAGACAAACGACAAAATAGGGTTGTTTGGTAAATTTAACGTATACTTTCCTTCTTGTTGCTAACCAATCTACATTTTCATAACTTTCATTTTGTTTAATCCAATTTAATCGAAATGTTGCATCGATAAGGGTACTCACAAAGGGTGAATTCGGTAAACTAGGATGATTAATGCTTGGACTTTGATTGGCGGATATGCTCATTATTTTTCGTTTCAATCTTGACGGGCACTTATCAAATATATGGAGGAATTCTGCTGTAAGCTCTTGTAAAAGTTCAGACGTTACGCTTTTATCGACGTACCAGAACCAGTGCTTCCCTTCAGTACTTTGTGGTATCTATAAATGAATGATTGCAGTACTGTAATTAATTAAATGTTATTTCATAAGTTATGAAATTTATTTAAGAGGTTATAAAAGAAGTATCTTCAAATGTTTCTCTATTAAGGAATGTCATTAACGATGCTCACCTCCCAGTTGGACCATTTGCACGCAAGATGTATGCAAAAACAGGCAACTACGGTTGGCTTGTACTGCAGACACATGGTTGTCAAATGCAAACTGCAAAAAGAAAAACGACTTTATAAATCGACACAGGAACAACGACACTTCCAATCG
>NW_017100177.1:1252564-1254986 GCF_001263275.1 Habropoda laboriosa
AATATAACCCAGGGCATAAAAAGAACTGTACTATAAAAACGGAAGTACTAGTTCCATTAAACATGGGTAATATCGAGATAAAACCAGGACGAATTTCTTACGATTCGTTGAAAATATATCAACTACAATATTACCAATTGTAACTTCCATAAACGGAATTTAATTCCAAAGAGTACGTTTCCAAAACAGTTAAAAAAAAAACAGCACATGTCAATGCAATACTCTTTCGCGATGAGCTACACAAAAACTTCTGCATAATTATTGTTAGATAAATAAATAAATATACATATACGACATTTTTCTATGTAATAATTAGAAACCTAAGCCCTATAACACTCTGTTCTCTCGTAACAAATTTACCGAAGTTTGCCCCAACATAATCCCATGGTAAAGTGAATTTTTAATCTGATAATATTAAATTATACATAAACATGAAATGGTAAACTAAAATTATCAAAATTACTGAAATTTTACATATTCGAGAGAACGTATCGTTTCGAGTAAATCAAATTCTTTGCTTGTAAATTGCATAGATGTGTATAAACGGTCAAAATAATAAGTTTCAGCTTTTACAACAGAGATAGATTAAGGCTTACTCTACACTAATTATTCAGCCATGATTATGATCTGTTCAAATATTATTCAATTATCAGCAATTGGGTTAATACATAGCAGTATTTCTGCTCCCTATATTTCAAATGATTAAATAACATTTGATAGATTATAATCAGACTGCTTATACCATGTTGGATTACTAGTACAGAATATAATCTATGGGATGGCTAATTATTCTTCTTTTATCATTAAATGTTTTTGAACATTCATTCATAATTACACTGCGTCCACATTCATTTCATTCACGCTTACGTCGTTTTGTGCATCTACAGCTTAAAAATAAGTGTATGTAAATGTAAAAATAAAAACTGGACAATATACCGTAATGTAAGAGAAAACGATCAGTCCTTAAGAATAATTCATTTACCTTCAATTAAGCAATCCTCATCGTGAACTTAGTTTACGAAATAAACTTCGTTTCGCTTTGGCATACGTTCTCTTTAGAATCAGACATTACCGCGACTGCAACGCAACATTCCTCCCCAAAAGTTACTGTTGACATTTAAACATTCATATTAGACTTCAGAAAACGTATGAAATCAAAGTAAACTTTCATACACTAAACTTTACATCTTACTTTCATTTCATATTTCAAAGCATTTCTATTCATATGAATCACTAATTTATTCTGCTTCTTTTGAGCAAAAGGTGTACTGTGACAGATCTTTGTATTTCGCGCAAACGATATTTCTACAATTTTATTTCACGTTTACTTTGCTTTCTGAGAAGAAAATAGGTCAGAATGTTGCGCCAGTGGCTATTGCCTGACAGTCTTAGCTTGGAAATATGCTCCAGCTGGCATCTATTTGACCAGAAGACTGCTAAGAGTAAGAGATACTAGGAAATAATGTGTAGCCACCTGTTAGATGCCATGAAGTATGAAGTCTGGGCTAAGTCCTTGCTCGCTGTAAAAAAAGTTACAATACTTCAATGAGAACCTCTAGAATCTAATTCTGAAGATCTAAACTTTTAGTTTTTGTTATATTCTTTGAAATTTTTATCACAGTTGCAGTGTATCCAAAAGAAACATAAAAACAATTGAAATAAAATATTATACATGATTTACATACCTTTAACCAGTTGACAACACCTAACAACATGTGTGTGGGGATGATCAATGGCGACATCAAACCCCAAAGTTTGTAGTAGGACATTTTCATTGAAAACCAGATCCTGAGCTTGTTCAAGGTATTGCTATAGATCAAAATGTATTTCAATGATTATATTTATCGTTAATAACTACATATGTATTAGTACTCGTATTAATTTTCATAACTTTACCTCAGACCTGACATCAGGTGGGGGCTGATCTCTGTGGAGACACATATGTGCCATTTTGATAACATGTTCTAACTTGCGCGGTTGTTCTTCTACTTTTGCTGCTAAAAATAGTGCTGCTGCTGCAATTGCGTTCCTGTGGAAATGTGACAGCGAGTGGAATACATAGAACCTGTGCATGTACACTATTGCTGTGTTGATACATAATTGTGTCCTATATTTAACTAATTAAGGAAAATATTAAATAAATATATAATCAACTATTATATTATATTTACATTTATTTTACAAAACACACTATTTTCCATTGAAGCTTCAAAGAATTGTGCTATTCAGTTCAAATCATTACTGTGAACCTCATTAAAATTTATTCTAAATAAAAATATTTTACAATTGTTTTGTCTCCTTCTACAAAAATACCATTATATAATTATTCCAAGTAAATGCAAAAGAGTTCCATTATTTAGTAACGCAATGAACTAATATGGAAGCAAATACAATAATAATAAAAATAATGACCTACTGCACT
>NW_017100177.1:1255639-1261257 GCF_001263275.1 Habropoda laboriosa
AGAGCCATTAGATTCTATAATTATTCATTGTGTGTTAATGGTGCTGAATTAATAAACAAAGAGCTTGAACTCCTATGAAAATGATAATTGATAGTTTTTAAATATAATGTATAAAACTAAGCACAAAATAGCTTCCAATCGGAAGAAACTTTGACAATAAAAATCTTATGTATTTGTTAGTTTAGAAACATACCACATAAATATATGAGTGTGATTAGTAAGCTAGTATTAATCTTACCCTAATCGTAAGATGCATAATATATATATAAATTGAAAACATAAGAAATAGTATACTTGCATAAAGAATATTAGCAGAAATTGTGGTTTTGGTTGGTACTACTGTCAAGCTTAGCTTGGCAAACAATGCTGCCTTTCCATGACCCTATTCTCTGCCCTCCTTTTGGATAAAATTTTGTTCAACACTTTTGTTCACCCACATTTTATGATCAACATAAATGTACTGAATAGCACAGAAATTCCGAAATTCATTGTACACTAAAGCTAACGTAATGAAGTTCAATATGGAGAATCGTAATCATGACGCGTGACCTCCTCTTTCGCACGTCACTCATGTTTACAACACGTTACGTATCTCACGTTTACTACGAAATTTGAATTATTAGAATATCATTATCTAAAGAGAACATATTCGCGTAAATATAGCACAATCATTCGAAGTGATTTAAACGAGTGGAAGGAATAAAACGAACATAAAATGATTATGGGGACAGGGGGAAAGGGAGGTTGAGAAACACGCAACTGAACATGCACTCATTAAAAGGATACACCACGAGCCGCTGTCCCATATCCTGAATGAAATTCGCTGCCTGCTGTCGGTAGCTCAGTTCCTTATCCGCGTCGATGCCGCATCTTCTGCTCGGCGTGTTTATAAGCTGTTCTTTCGTAAAGTACCATTTTTCGTCAGCCGCCATTTATATGTACACACAACTCGGTACTAACGATGCGCACTTCACGGCGGTCGCGATAGTGGCGGCGGGCGCACAACGCACAACAGCAACACGTTGAAAACTTCACGTCACTACGCTAACCGGAAACTCCACTCCAAACTCATACTTGTATAACTTTTCACAGTGAAACATAATCACACACTGACTGACAGGAACTAAAAATATTCATAACGTTGTTACTGCTTTACGAATACTCAATTTTCTCTTCTATAAAGTGCTTTTCATTTATTCTTATAAAGTTTGTATTTTATGCAGACAAGCCATTTTAAATTCCGGAAATGCTATTCTTTTTTCCTTAAATCGTTTAACACGCATCCAACTTCACGACACTGCTTTGGAATCAAGCAGTAAGATGAAAAATCAACTTCAGAAATTCTTCAAAGGCTTCGATGTTTCCATGTATTCTTAACATGAGATTGTCGTAGTTTACAGGTTTATACGAAATTTTGCAATACCGTTAAAATTATTTTATGGACGTTTTATTCGTTTAATATTTTACAAAATAAGTTTTCCGTATAATAATTATTATAAATTAATAAAGTCAACTCTTCGATAGTGCATCACAGTAACGAGATTTATTTATATTTTATGTTTTATTTATAAGAACCGTTGCATTTTCACATAGACTCAGCAAACTCTTTTTTTATAACTTCAATAAAGTATTCACAAATTTAAAACTGGACCATAAATGTATTATAATTTAGAACTCGATATATGTTAGGTATGCAGGGTAATCAACGATGTATGACATTAATTATTTTACGGAAATATCTTCCGCACGCATTTTCCATTTTTTGCATCATCATACACCACCATTAAAAAAACTTGATTTACTAATTTTCGGTAGGCCATGAGGTTGGTTATAAAATAAACAGTTAAATAACTTCTGTAACAATAATAAAATAAAAATTCTATATCTTATGTAATGAGGTATTAAGGTTATTTAGTATGTAACAATTTTGCGCGCCCAAAAATTAACCCCATTTCATTTGGAAAATTATAAAATATAACTTGTTGGTATGTTGCACAAGAAGTTGTAATTTTCCGGCACGATTAATATTAGGAAATGTATACCGTTTATGCGAAGTAAATATCGATAATTTTTTATGGCAAACACATTGCGTTGATGATTGTAAACACGCGTGCGTAACGTAAAACCAACTTGGCTAATATTTTACGACCAACGTCATAACCTACCTGAACTTTTCAGTCTATGATAGGTATGAATCACGTAGTTTATCAATTAGAAGTTTTGAGCTTTAAACTCCCGGAAGTGACGCAATCGTCGTTGAGCTAGTAGTATGTGCACGCAGCCAATGTTACCCCTGTAGTAGCGTCCCGTTATCTTGGTCCTCTCGAAGGACCTAGTGTTGTCTTTCAAGTATTTATTATTTATTCGCGTACAACTTCAGACTTACTGCACATTTGCCAATATTTTACGTTTCACAATATAATCTTTTTTCTCTTGAAGCTTCCAGAAGTACCTTGACGGTGACAAGCGTGAATCAGTTGGCACTGTCTTTCCTTCTCGGAAGATTTGATGTAAGAGATCACAGTAAGTTTCTAAAAAAATTATGCTTCGCGGCTTTTTGAAGTCTCGCTTGTTTCGTTTTATTCCAATTTTCACAAAAACCAATCACATATCCGCCTCATTCTTTCGAAATCCGTACATACATCTATGAGACTTCATTCAACATCTCACGTATAAAATGGCGGCGGTGTACCACTTGTTACAAATTCCGCATTATATTATAGTCTTTTTTTTTAAATTGGCATGAACTTAAATATATATGATACTTTACATTTATTGTAATTTTTTATATTGTAAATATTGCTTAGCTTGTAAATTATTTTAGGGTAATAAAATTGATGAAAGTATTTTGATTTCCGAAGTAAATTATCGCGCTAAATTTGAAATTATAAATTAAGTACGTTATATTTTTAGGCTGTATTCTTAAAACTAGTTTAGAAATGCAGCTGTCTTGTTAAAGTTTTCTTCTATGTTATAAAAAAAATTATTTTAATATGATAATTTTTTTGTTTTTATAGGTAAGTTATGTTTCGTATCCCAAAAACAACAATGCCTGTGACTACTGTAGCCACAAAAAAAGCAAAACACACACAAACTTGTTCATACTCATCTTATGAATGCACACAACCTTGTCTTGAGGGATATAGTTATTGTACCAAACACATTCTTGAGGATTCAAGTGCTCCTTTCAAGCAATGTGGCTTTGTGTATAATACTAATGGTAGAAAATGTCAAAATGCTGCACCAAAATTGGATAGAAGAGATATTTCGTATGTACTACAATTACATTTAGAGAACTTTGTTTTTGACATTTCTAGAATCATATAAAAATTTATTTTTAATAGGTATTGTACTGAGCATACTAGAAAAGCTCAAGTAGCTCGTATAAAATCAACAGCAAGGCATTCTTTACCACAGACACCTGAAATGCTCTTACTTAATTTGAGTCATTATGTTAAAAGAACAGATTCAAGTACTGAAGATACTGAAGATGAAGAAGGAAAAGTTAAAACATTAGACCCTTTTAGTAAGTAGTTGATTAACACTTTCAGCACAGGATGTTTTTCATTGTTCTACCTCAGTCATGAAAACCTTTCTTTTACCATTATGCAACAACATGAAAAACGAAACTTTTCACATCAACTACACCTGGTGTAGCCAAAATAATACTGAAGTAGAATTCGCATCTGTAAATGCAATAAAATCCGAACCTAATTCACTGTAGCTAATAAATAACGTCGCTATATAATCTACAATGTCTTAAGACATCGTGTGTCCGGTGCGTTCGCCCGGCTTGCGGTCTTATGACATCATCCGTGTTGAAAGTGTTAAATAACTGTAATAAATAAATTAAAAATTATTTCAAATAATGGTAATTAATTCTTTTATGTTATTTTCATTTAGCTGAAGTTGATGCATACAGGGTAAATGCAAGTGGATGTGATATTCTAGATTATGCAAGTTCATCTGACAGTGATGTTGAACCTACAGTAGTAAATGATACATTAAGAGGAAGTTACCTTGATGATAGTGATAATGAAAGTTTATACAGTGCACAAGAAGATCCTTTAAAGTAAGAATAAACTTGTACATGAATATTTACAATAGTTTATTATTTTATTTCTTATGTAGAATATCAGCTAGCTTGCTTTGGCTTGAGCAAATCTTAAAGATGAAATTATTCCAATTACTTGTATTCCTACTTACTTGCCTTTGGTAGCTGCTTTTTGCAAAAATAAGACAGTTATTTCTATTGAATCATTAGTATTAATTTTTTAAGGCATGCTGGAATATTCACTGCTGAGGAGGTGATCTACATTGCACGAGAAAAACTTATTAGACTGCAATCACTTTATATAGATCAGTTTAGAAGACTACAATATATATTAAGGGAGAAAAGACGAAAGTATTTACATGGACTTAAAAAGGAAAAAGAAACACTGTGCAGCATACATGATCAGCCAAAAGAAACTACAAAAGAAAAAAAGATTTATGAAAAATTAAAAGCATTAAATCGTTACCATAGACGAAGCGGAGTTGAAGCTATACTATACAGAAAATCATTAGAACGTAGAGCACAGGTAATTAACGCATAAATTATGCATAATAGAATATATACATATGTATATGGTGGTAATATAAATACATGATGATATAAAAATCAAAGTATATATTTCCTACAGGCAACAGAGGGATCTACACAAAAAATACCAAGTATATCAAAATGTATTTTCACTGAAGGTGGAGTAAAGTGTGGAGAAAGAACTCTTCCAGCTGCAAAACATTGCCGCAAACATATTCTTAAAGTAAAATTATTTTTATGTAAATAAAATTACAATTTTACAGTGAGATATAAATTTAAAATATTTTATTATGCTAACAGGATCAACACCAGGTTTTATTTAAGGCTTGTGGAGCAATTCGTGCAGATATAGAATGTCATGAACCAGTACCTGTAATTTTTGATACAAATTGCGTGTTTCACATGAATTTACCATCTGAATGCAAATTAGAATCTATGAAAGTAAGTTTAAAAATTATGTAATATTAACGAAAGTGGTATAATAATAATGATTATATTTTTACTGCACAATTATTAGTTTAAAGAATCAAAACCTGAAGCATTGGAAATGCCAGTAACGGATAATCAGTCTATGGAGATTGATGTAGTAGGTGAAATTCAAGAAATTGATCCAGATGATGATATGGCAGGATTAATGAGAGAAATGAGTGATGCTGCACACATGAAACCAGTATTTAATGAAAGCTTAAACAGTGAAGCGAGCACAGATACAGCATTTAGTTTATCAGCGCAGATGAGTGATAGAGACGACCTTGTTTCTGTGTGACAAAATATGTTTCTATGATTTCAAATGACAGAATATTATTAATATTTGTTGTTACATAATTACGCTTTCTTTGTACAAAATTGTATCTAATATCTACGCAACGTTTAACTTTTAAATATTATTTGATTATACTATTAACTATATATTAAGTGCCTAAACAGTAAGAAAAATATGTGAAGTAGAAAATGCACATTGTGTAACAACAAAGGATGTATTAAAATAATTTTATGTATTTGTACATGTATAATTATTAAGCATCATTTTAATTTG
>NW_017100177.1:1261308-1266038 GCF_001263275.1 Habropoda laboriosa
ATATAATGTATATATAAAAAATATAATTCTAAATATTTTGCATTTAAAATTTATTTGATGTATGTTTTTCACATTTTCTATACATAAGATGTTATATGCGTATAGCATACAATAACTTTGTATGTTTATATATTTCTATTAAATACACCATTCTTATTTTGTATCCATGAACATCTGTTAAATTTTAAGTATTTTATTAAGTTTATTCAAAAAATAAAGCTCTTTAAGGAACCTTTAATGAAATTTATTACTATTTAATGAATACTGCAGTTCACTTTTAAGTTAACTTAAAAGGGTAGAATTAAGTACAGTATCTCGGAGTAATTATTAATAAACCGATAGTTAAAAGTTTATTAAACAACTAGAAACAAATTTATTCTTAGAAATAATGTTTTAAACAACAAAATTACTTTTCTTTAAATAAAACCAATAATCTTACTATTTAAAAAACGCTAAAATTTTTCAGGACACGTAATAATGTGTAAACACATTTCCAAAAACTAACGTTTATACGTAGCATTTAAATTTTTACAAAAAGCGCAAATCATTATTTGAATACATCAGTATTAATATAAGATGTAATTTAAGAAAGTATTTCGCTTACAAGAATATAACGCTTTTTTTCAATTTTTACATTTTCTGTAAAAAAATACATTATTATTGATCATGGCATTAATTATTAACATACAAACAAAAATAAGTGTTATAAGTAACTTACAATAAGTATTTGAGGTTTTACCTTAATTTGGTTGTTTTAACAGTACATTCTTTAAGTAATAAAAAAAGTGCACGATAAATGTATCGGAAAGAATCTTCCAGTTTCTTAAAGCAATGACCACAACAAATGTAGCGAGTAGAAATAATTGTATAACGTCGAGAAAATTTTTTGTTTAAGACATAATTTTAAAGAATCGAAGACATTTCAGTTTTTTGCACGGTCACGAATAATGGTTCCGTTCTTTTACGTAAGTGCAGCTAAAAATATTTAGCTTTTTAATTTTAATCATGTATTATCTTACGACATGCAGATATGTACATACAATTGCTAGTAATTATCAATTGTAAAACTGGTAATTACTGTGGCAGTATAGGGAAGTGACAGTATAAAAATTTTAATATATTCAATTCAATCATTATAAATGATGATTTACCGCTTTTGTTAATCTGTGTCCATACTTGATGAAATTATTTTGTGCACAAGCGTACCTATAGTTACACAAAACTAGAATATGCTGTGGCATTATCAGTAATCATTTTATTTGGTAGTTTGTTAGTTACTAAAACACAAACTTATATATGCACTTTCTTTGTAAAATAATATTCAGGATTTTGTGCAAATGCAGAATAATTACAATAAAACAACTTGAAAGAAATAAGCACCAAAGTTTTAAAAGCAAACGTTTCTGTAAACTTATTAAAATGCATTTATGATCAATAGGTGTCTAGTTTTCTATAATTTTATATTGACTTGATACTAATTTTTGTATTTTGACCTGATGATTCAACTAACATATATATATTTTTCAGCTTAAAATTATCTTAAAGCATATAGAGCACTTTGTTAACTTCAATAATACATCTGTGATAGAATTATATGTAACACTGATTCAATTAAAATGTATTTATTTGAAGCAGTATTTACCTAAATTACTGTATCAAAATAAAGAATGCAAGTATTAAATATATCACAATTAAACTTGGGTATTGATACACTGATAGCTTTGAAACACGTATGTCATGGAAATGCCAGGCAACCAATAACCACAGAAACAAGACAAATTTTAATTGCTCAATGTGCAATTTTTATAACTGTTAAGCTATATGTAGTCTAAATATAAAATCAAGAAAGCATTGCACTTCATAGAATTAGTTGTATCTTATTAAAAACATTTAACTAAAATAATATCAACACAGAAGTAAAAAGAATAAAGAATTTTTGTACATATTTTTGTTTGTATTAACTTCAACATTACATATCTCATATTTTTACATAGATTTGTTTTTTATGACTTAAGCGTTACCGATCTATCAATGAACTTAAAAAAAAAAAAAAGAACTGCATGGCATTTTCACAAATTTATGTGATTTTAGTTATAAAATATCAAAAACTACCGAGTAAAAATTGACTATAGTTAATCTATCTTTATAACAATCTATCCAGTAAATTGCAATGCATTGAAATCTTAACCTGAATTCTGACTATTTTCATTATTTTAAAAGAAAGCAATATCTCAAACATGATTTCTAATAAGTATACTTCAAATATTGTCGTTGTATTTGAATTATTTAACTTTCTTCAAGTTGTTTAGCTCATTTGTTCTTGTGCACGGAATACTCTTCATATTGTAAGACATTTAACATTTTCTCAATTGTAGTACCTTCTTAAGTTTTTAACAACAGACTATGTTGCTGTGAACAAGAAATCTTATGCTAAATGTGTGAAGGAAAAGCAAATTGTTCATATTATAGTAACAGTAAATATTGTTTCGGTAAGAATGTACAGTCAAAGTTTTATTGACTCAAATGTTGACTGTAGCTATAGGTTTATAGGAAGTACTGCAAGCTTACCATCATTCAAAAAGTTTTCAGTCTTTGTAAATTTAATCACTGAATATATTCTTAAGGTCGTGCTCATAGAGCGCTATAATTAACATTATTCCAAGGCCACACGATAGCCCTAGTGCTTGTAAAATACATTGCCATTGAGAACTACGTTCTACAGAGTGACTCGAAGATAACTCTGGAATCTGAAACAAAAACAAATGTACTGGTCGACTGTAGATATAATTAAATTAATAAACAAAAGGATACACCACATACCATATCTACTAATGCTATATATATAAACATTCCTGCAGCAGCTGCAAACATCCAACTACTCACAGCAGGAGTACTCCCTAATAATACACCAAAGATCATACCGAACAAACAAAGTACGGAAGATAACAGATTATAAAAAACAGCCTGTTTAGCGCTCATACCGGCTTTTAATAAGACTGCGAAATCTCCTATTAAAAAAAAAAAAGATTCAAATTAAATTTCTGATTAATTTTTGAGATTTACTAAGTTGCACATACTGCATATAATATACCTATTTCATGAGGTAATTCGTGGCAAAATACAGCTATTGCTGTGGAAAAGCCACCCGCTAAATTCGCTGAAAAAGCAGCACCTATAGCCATACCATCTGTAAAGTTATGCAAACCATCACCCATTACTACCATCCAAGCAACACTTGACATAGATTCTGGTGCAGAATGAACATGACCTAAAAAATGTTTAAACAGTAATAGTTATTAATAATAACGGAAATAAAATAGTACATTGCATTAAATAATTCAAAAGTACCATGTGAATGAGTATGACCATGGTGTTTCGTTTCATGTTCACGTATAATAACTGTATAACTTTCTGATTCGTTTAATGGTATATCTGCACCATCCGTATTTTTCTTAGTATTTACAATTGAATCCTCTAATCTCCAGTCTTCTGGCTTCTTTTCTACATCATTCGTCATTATTTTTGAAACTGAATTACAATTTGACGTCAAAGGCTTTTCTTCTTCAATCACAGGAGGCCGTTCGTGATTATTATGTTGACGATTGTGATGAATATCTGAATAATAAACATCCATTTAATAATAGGTTAAAATCTCGTTAATGATTCGTTAAAATTCTAATTAAGTCACTGCATTTTACCTTGAACATCTGAGCTAATTTCACCATAACAATATGGATATGATGAATATTTATGCTTGCAAAGTTTCTCTCCAACAACATTACTGTTTGGTCCATCAGTTTCTCTCATTACTCTAACACGCGGGGGCAGCTAAAATTGCGAAGATTTCTTTTACTTAAAAAAAATATGTACATTATATAAATATGTACTATAAATTTATATACTTTTACTAAAATTAATACTTCTTTTTTATTTTAAATGTGATAGTTACTTTATTACGGCGTTGTCGAAGTTTTCTCCATTCCGCTAACATCGTTAGAGCTTTCTCCGTAAAAAAAAATAGCGCAAGACCCATCATTGCAACTAACCCTTTCCACATATTCGTGTTATGTTGTTCTTTATGATCTGCTTCTGCATGATCATCATCATCATGATAAGTATGATCGTGATTGTGATCATGCGGCATCATGGCCTAGGAAAAACATAATATTATATTAGGATGTAATTTACTTTCCTTGCTAAAAATTATATTTTTAATGTAACATCTTACATGTGGTAAAAGATGAATAAGAGCATCTCCACATAATGTTCCTACAGCAAGAGCCACTAGAAATTGTAATAGTTGGTGGTAATAAATTTTACCCATGCAAGGTATAACAGCTACACCAAGTAAACCACATAGACTGATTATTACAATACTGATTGTTGAATAGGCCCACACTAAATAGAAAAATCAAATACTCAGAAGTGTACTATATTAAAAATATGAAATGTTTGTTAATATAATTGTATACCTTGAACCATATTGCGTGTCATATCATCCTCTAAATATTTATTAACTGCTATTGGCTTATAATTCTCTGGTACACGAATACATCCATTTCTCTCTGAACTTGATTCACCTGCTAGTTGGTAAACAAGAGCTGGACACACGCGTTCAAAAAGCCCACTTGGTAATGTGGAATTATTATTAATAATCATATTGTATGGCATATCTCTTGCAACAGTACTTAACAATTCTTTACTACTTAAGCACTGAAATAGTGTGGAGA
>NW_017100177.1:1266129-1276178 GCF_001263275.1 Habropoda laboriosa
TAACAAAAAGGTAAATAATTTCTTACATTAAATAAAATGATTTTAACATAAATAGACAGAAAGTACTATGCTACAAAAGATTCATCTTGATGTAATTCTATCACTAACAAAATTTTATAATATGCAGTCACTGACAGCAGAAAAATACCAGTTATCTGCACAGAGGATAATGTTACACAAGGTAAATCTACCTCATGATATGATTATTTAACCACTGATATCTCATGCAATCATAAAGTGTAGTATCAAATTTTGTTTATTCATTCATAACTATAAAACGAACATTACTGACTGTTCTTATATTTTGTATAAATATATATTTATATGAATTTTCTCTACTAGTTTTTAGTAATGCTTTTTTACATTTATTTAATACATTACATAAATTTATATCATAAATTGCTATAAACATATTTTAACAAAAATATAAACAACAGTTCAATGAAATCAATAAGTAACTCTGTAGATCAATTGAATAGGAATTTGAACTCTCAAATTAAGCTAAATTCTTATTATCAAGATGAGTCTCATATTGAATCAAGTCAAAATATAATTAAGCTACATATGTGTTAGAGCAGATGTAGCTTTATTTCTTATTATGATTGATAGGTTGATAATTGGTAATTAAAATTGTATTGGCAGTAGTTATACAAGACAATACTTGCAATAACTTTCTTACCCAATGGATTTTCATGCTGACTAGTAACAGTATTATGATTTTCCAATCTTGATATATCAGTTAATAATCTTAATAATCCTAATTTCTTTAACAACTTCTCAAAACCTTCCATTGTTACACTTGTACCATCTCCATAGGCTTCAAACATTTTTTTCATGAAATATTTTTCATTTATTACATCTACATTTCTTTTTGTCCTGACCCTATTAAGTGGATTTTGATCTTTGATAAATTTTGCTGCATTCAATTCACCACTGCGTGTAATTTCAATTTGGCCTAGTCTTTCAAGTATTTCTATGTCCTTCAAGATTGTAGAATCTTCTTTTCTGATTGGCATATGCATATCTTGCATATTTTCATTAACTTTTACAATTTCTGAGCTTTTTTCTTTAGTAAGGGTTTCACTTATGGAAACTGGCACCAACAAAGTAGGAGTTTTGTTTCCATTATTCTTATCTAATACATTAGAAAATTTAACAGCACCATTATTATATGCGCCTATATTATTTAAATTTAATTTTCTCACATCCTTCTGTTGTGTATCTTTGAACTTCATTAGTAACCAAGATGGTTGTAATTGTTCGTTAGGGCCTAGTAGCTTTTCAGAACTAACAGAATCTTTAGTAGTTTGTCGTGCTGCAGAAAATTCAGTGTGTGCAGAACATGGAGTATGTGCAGCACATAAAACACAAACTACACAAACTGTGACAAAATGATGCGACATGTTGTATGTCCTGTAAAACAAAATGAAAAATTTTGGTTCAAATATTACTACTCTACACATGTATAAAACTTAATATTTACCAACCTTTATCACACCTTAATTATTGTTTAATAATGAAAAATATTAAAGAAAATTTGCACTGCTTATTATACAGCATTATGGTCTGTTTAAAAATCATTACATCAGAGGATTGGCACTAGAATGTTACATCAAATGGGAAGTAGTTATCTATGCAAGAATCATAGTGATAATGAATCCAGTTATAGCTAAGACTGTCATTGAGTTTTTATACTTATCTAAATTACATAGAAAATTACTCATTATATTCATAAATTTAAAGTATAACATGACCTAATTAATTATTGAAGTTACACTTCATAATTTTTACTGTGAACAAATATCATTGTAAAGGGCAACAAAACTAATTATTCAATAATAATTTCCTATATAGATAAATTTTTTTTTTTATCATAAAAATATACTAACATAAACTACATATTTGTCAGAATAAAAATGCAATTCACATATTGTACAATAAACATTTCCCAAAAATATACAAAATTTTCAATTTTTGTTTATACTAAAGTTATCATTCAAACAGAATTCTAAAAACATTACATATTTCTATTTATGAATAAACAGATAATTATATTTCCATCAACATATTATTGAGTGTAATACAAATATTGATGACACAGATAAGATTGATGTAAAACAAGTGTATACAAGATGGTGATTAATTCTGTTTTCCAGAATGAGTGTATTTTTGTAACAGTAAATATAACAAAAACTAAAATTAAACTTTGCTCTTCTTCTCAATATAATTTCCAGAATTACAATTAATTATATGAAATACAAATATTATTTCTCTCACAAGTGAAATAATTACAAATATACAAGTACTTTTTATCACATACATTAAAATTTATCAATTTGCTATTTAAAAGGCTAGAGAAAAAAAATTAAAAATGTATGTATTTACTTATAATGTTGTCAATTTATCTTATCAACAGCAATATACACAATAAATGTAAAATTCACAGCCGAGCGTTCTCATTTGAAGTGTATATTAAAATCAACATAAATTAACCATTGACGTGCAAAGCAAAAGGATCGCGGATGCATCACAATAACTACTCAGCCTCCACTCGATATGGAGATTTCAGCCAGCCGATATAAACATAATTAGTCGCAGTCCGTAGAGAAACGCACGGTGCAGCGAGATATGAAAGAGCGCGCATTTTATGAGTGGAAACTACGATAAACGACTCAGAATGCGTGCGCGGCGTATCGTTTCCGAAATAGTCAAGGTGTTCGACGGTTGCGGCCGCTCCGTCAAAAACCGTATTTTTAGCTGTCAAAAAGAGAAGGAGATTCGTGTGGTTGTCGCCCTCTTTACCCTACCACCGCCGTCACGTTAGAATATAGGTTAGAAAGGCGGCCTCTCGCTTTAATAGAAAAAAAAGACGTGTCAAGTTTTGGCTCGAGACCCGGTTGTTTTTTATCAGCGTACGATGTCCGACGGAGAGCCGCTGTGTTAAATAGCGATACACACTCTCGTGTAATTACCTTTATCCGATCGGTGAAACAAAATTCCCGCTAGGAAGTGGCATATGCTAATTGATCGAGACGCGCTCACCAGCTTGCGGAAAGCTCGCGAAGTCGCACGTTCACGTAAGAGGAACCCTTTGATACTCTCTTGTCTGTCCCCTTTCTTCCCTCCTCAACCGACCGCCGAGCACCAACTCCACCGCGTGCAAGCAACAAGTATACTCTGAACATAGCTGACCGTTCGTGTTCGACAGGACGACAAGCTTCGAGATATTCTTTGCTGTTACGTAATCTGTGCAAGAGGCAGCACTATCGCAGTTTCATAGGTTTCGAATTTCAACGCTTCACATTGTCGACACTGTTAAATAGTATGCTGCACGATGTTCAAAGTACTTAATTGGAATGGAATCTTCCTATTTTAGACTCTTAAAATAAATTATTTTTTTGATTCAAATAAATTTTTCAACTTTTGCTGTACAATGTTTTGACATACGATACTTTGATGAAAATTTAAGAAATCTTTTGCTTACAGAAATTTGCCTCTCCTTGTGACGAAATAAGCCACGTAAACAAGAACCGAGTGGAACTATTCTATTTAGTTCAGTAGTTATTAAAATATTTCTTTATGAATGCAGCTTTCCATTTATAAAATTTTTTATATTATAAAGGAATAAATATAACAGAAGCTACAATGTGGAAATAAAATTGCGAATGTATTTCTTAACAAGCTAAAAGTATTTTCAAGGTGGAATATAATCAAATATTTGCAATTATTAATATACGATACGTTGAATGCAGCAAATAGATTAGATTTGACTTTTAACGCAAGTTTTTGTGATAATTATTATCTGCATATAATTTTATGCACAATTATTTTCACTCAAAGTGCAGAAAATCTAATACCTGAAAAATAATCTATTTTAACATATCCATTTCTTTTATCTTAAGACCAACATTACGAGAAGCATACAATTATAAAATATTATGATATTAATTTCTATTATTGCATTTTAAATTACTGTCAAACATTTCGAAAAAATTTATCTCGATTACTAATGAAAACCACATGTTTCATCTGCATTATAAATCGTACAGATCATCGGTTTCTACTAAAAGTTAATTTTCCAAGCAACTGTTCTCTTTCGCTCTCAATAATACATAAAAGTAAAGGAATGTTGAGATAGATGAATTAAAACGAGATGGTGGGAGTACTATTAGAGAGAGAAGAGTTATAGTCGGGGCCACGATTGCATAGCGAGGTCGTAACTTAAACTCTGAAGAATCGGCACCGATTTATGTTGCGGCACTCAAGGCCGCATGTTGCAATCTGTTTTAAAACGTTGATCGCCCAGCGTGAATCGGTCGAATTTCTCGCGGGGCCCAAATCCGATGGTCGGAGCGCAAGAACGTAAACAGAGCGATTAGCTGAAATTAGCGTTCTATGTTACCAGAAGAAGAGGCAAATTCTCGAACACCAGGAAGCGAGAAAAAATATAAAAAAGACTACAACATATTGTCCCAATTGTCTAAAATCACCACAAATGTGTTTGAACTGTTTTAACGAATACCATGCTACGTAGTATAATGTTATATTTTATTTTAAATATAAATTAATGTATAGTATAATATAGTGTGTATATTTTTAATATTTTTATTTTGTATATTTTATATTTGCCGGTGCTTATTCCATTAAATTTTTGTGTTACAAATGGGATTTTTATAAATTACTTGTAAAATCCTACATAACTTGACGAAAAAGAACGTCACCCATAGCTGGATGACGGGGCCCCCACGGAACGTGTTAAAGTTCGAACAATAAATGAACGGTAGCATATGATTTGGTATTTCAAGTAGAAAATAGTATTTCATTTACAAATGGAAAATATGTTGATATTAACGACTATGTATCTGAAATATTTGTAATTTCTTTCTGTGTCGGCAGCTGCACAACCTTTTTGCATTTTCTGTCTGTATATAACACGAGCAGGTAAATTAAGTTGCTAAAACACGTTAATTTACCTGTAACCGTACTTCCAAAACCGGCTTCCCCTGCTGAGGGAAAAATTCTAATTTGTCCTAGCTGCACGCAGTTTTCAGCAAATATTTTAGAATCAATTTGACTCTCACTGGATACAAGAATTCTTCATACGGTCCTGACCATGGTTCCAAGTACATACTTACCTGCTCATATTTCTCTCAATTTTCGTATCCCAATTTACTTTGACGCCTGACCGATTTCACGACCTCCCTATATCGTGGCACCGACAATACTAACTCTGATACTGTATTCCTGATCTCTAAACCTATCTCACTATTTTAGAGGATGAACGTATTAGACAATCAAGGCTATTTTTCTTCGTCGGTTATCGAATATAAATATGTAAATCGTACGGCGATTAACAATCGGTATATAGAATCTTTTCGCACTGCCATCAGATGTAAGTACTTTACTTACTTAAATACGTGTGCAGCACACATGTACACACACTCATGCATATACGCCGGCACACAAAATTAACAGTGCAGATGCAGCTTCAGCAAAGGTATCAATAAAGGATGATAAAGAAGATTCGAAGAATAAAAAAATTGGTCATTCCAACGCCATCTCTTGTTTAGTTAATTGAACTAACAATTTTTAACAGGATAACAGAATATAAATGAAGGTATCAGACAAGGATAGCACTATTTGCGAGAAAGACAGAGAGAAGATGCTTCCTATTGGTCCATGCGTCTCTAATCTACGCTCCTTGTACAGAAAATCAGGTCGTTTAGGGAACATTCATTAATTACTCATTATCTAGGAATAACTTATGAACTTTTAGAATTTTATCACGAAGCTGGATGTTCTAGCTACTTTCACATGTAAATTTTAAGACAATAATCCTTTTCAATAATTAGTTATTAATAATTCTTCTGTAAAATGTCGGAAGTAATGCGACGCGCAATTAACATTTTTCATAAATTTCGCACTTTTATACGAATAAGTTATGCACTTTTATACACGCATAATAAAGAGTAATCTTCTAGCTATCTTCTAATACCTTTTTTATAAATATATCTTTCGCAGTTCGATAGTTATTTAATAGTATTTGTGCAGAGTATTTCATTCGTTGCACAGCAAGGAAAAATCTTTCGACAAAATTGTTAATAATTAATAAATTACGGCATAAATACGTACAAAAATTGTTGTAGAATATGGATAAAGATTTAGACTACATTCTTTAAGCATAAAAATATACAAAATGTTTGTAAAAAGTTATGATTAACTTTACTTACTTGCTGCGTCACCGAGAATGCAACGTGTGGAGACTCTTCCCAATAATGGTCGATAACTGACAAACAAGAAACAATTTGTTACTGAAAACTATACGTGAAGATAGCTAGAAGAGTAACCTTTCATATGCATGCTTGAATATGCGTAAATTATTCGCATAAAAGTGCAAAATTAACGAAAAATGTTAAACGCGCGTCGCAGCTGCTCCGACATTCCATAGAAGAATGATTAATAATTAATTATTGGAAAGGATTATTGCCTTCAAAATTATATGTGAATGTTGCTAAAACATCTAACTTCACGATGCAACTCTAAAAGTTCATGAATTATTCGTAGATAATGAGAAATTAATGAATTTTCCGAAGGTGACTTGATTTTCTGTCTAAGGGCAGAGATTAGAGACGAATGGACCAATAGGAAACAAGTTCTCTCTGTCCTTCTCGCACATAGTGCTATCCTTGTCTGATAGCTCCATCTATATTCTATTATCCTATTGAAAACTGTTAGTTCGAGTCACCAAACAAGAGATGGCGCCGATATTTCTCTTTTTCGCTGTCCTTGTCTAACTCATGGGAAAAAGTCTTCTCTCTTTGTCTAAATACTCCACACACGTTCTGTGTTCCTATTAACTCTAGATTTTTCCAGCGACCAAGATTTCATGAAAATTGGAGGTGTTTTTAGTTTAGATTCTGTCCTTAGATATATACGTAAATAATAACTCTATGCCAATACTACCATAAATAAATATAGGGTTATAAATTAGAAATATTATTAAAACTTATTTACTGTTTTATTTAATCTTAAAATGAGTATATACAAATTTACATTAAAAATTAAATTAATACTTCATGTATAAACAAATCATTCGCGTCACATTAATATTACATAGAATAAAGCATCCAGTCCAAAAATTTAACAGTTTTTACTGGAACACTTCTCACATTATTACGTTGTAATTTTGTTCGCAAATAAATAACAGAAGCGATCAATGTGATTTTATTTTACAATTAACTTCCTATAAAAGAAAACTGATGTTCATTGATAGGTAATGGTCGACACAAATAAAAAGTATGACAATCTTTACACATTTACAGCATACTTTTATTATGTAAAAGTATTACATAAAAGTGGTTTAATCTTCTTCTTCTTCCGGAGCAGCTCCTCCACTTCCCTTGCGCAGATTCCTCCTCTTGACGCGGCCAGGTCTTCCACCACCGAATGGAGACTTCAGTGAGAAGTCAATGTGTTTTTGTGAATCCAATCTCACAATGAAAGATGGAATGTTCACGACCTGCTTGCGTACTCTGTAACAGGATAAATCTTTATATTTCATGTCCATATATTCTAAAAATTATGTATTTTTAACATCTCAGATATCTTATTATACAAAGAATATACCAATTATTTTTAATATGCATAGTATCCATTAGCACATAACAGACGTTAAGTGCCAGTTTCCTGACACTTAAGTGGCCTGCCTGAAAGAAAACATTAGTATAGCAGTGCTTCAACACTCTTGAGCATCATAGTTGCCCATCCAAAATTTAAAGTCACATTCTTTCAATGATTCTCAGATGACAATCAATCAGGAAAACTGTTTGAATACCTGCAGTAGCCAAAAGACTATTACTTTCATATACTATAGATAACTAACAGATTGTAACTAACAAGTGAAACATCTGTTTCATGAAAGAATTATAACTTTGTATCCAAGTTTGAAACCAAATAAGTATAATTACTCATGTGGTGATTATCAAGGAATTTAATATTGCCTTAAAAGATTTGAAACAATCTGTTTAGAATCAGACATTCCTTGCCCAGGTTTCAAGGCATACAAAATTATAAGGTTCATGGCATGTACCTAATGTGGCGTTGGCGAATAAGCACACGAGCATGATGAATAGATTTAGCAAGTCCCAGTTTGAAAACTTGGGTTTGAAGTCTTCTTTCCAAGAAATCTTCAATTTTCAGACCAAGTACATAATCAAGTTTCATTCTGCTCTCATCTAGCACTCCAATTCTTACCAAACGACGTAGAAGTGCATTTCCTACAAATTACGAACTTTTATAAACAAAAATAAAAGTATAAAATGCAACTATTAACTATTTTATAATTTTATCAGTAGAAATAATTATGGTGTCCTCAAAATGATCAGACAAGAGGTGTCAGTTTCAAAATATTCTCATCATGGATATTTTTATTTACGGAAAAATGTAGGGTTACTACATAAAATAAGTTAATAAGGATTTATTTAATACCTTCAAACAAACGTTTGGGATCCTTTTCTTCCAGAGTAAGAAGCTCACGAGCGGCTTTACGAATATTTGCTAAAGTATATTTAACTCTCCATACTTCGCGCTTGTTACGGAGACCGTATTCACCAATAATTCGTAATTCTTGATCTAAACGAGCCTTTTCGTAAGGTCTTCTTGGGGTAACATATGTTTTCGAGAAAACTGACGGTATCCTTCCGTTCACCATTTTGTACAATCGTTATCTGATATAAATTTAATAAAAAAATAGGCTTTTAATATAATAAATAGGCGCAAATGTTTAATAAATTTTAATAATTAAATAAGTTTAGCATAAGAGTAGAATATTTAATCTTTACACGAAAGTAAAATAATGATAAAACTTTTTCGCACCACGTGTTTCAAGAACCTCCGACGAAACGTAGTAAGTTTAAAGATTTAACTTTATTTAATAGTTTCAAAACGAAATATGTGCTAACAATTTAACTGTTTTATGTTGAAGTTAAAATAAACCAAATTATAAGTAATTTATGAATAAATATCTCACCTTATCCCACCGTATGAGAATAACGACTACTCTGCGTCGTAAACGAGAAAGAAATGGCCGAGTTGGTGATGCAGAGCCCAGAGCTACTGTTATAAAGCGAATGCAGCGCTTAAACAGGAAATCCGGTTTGCTTTATCCAGCGGGTTTTTTAAGAGATGTAATATGGTTTTCGTTTATTTGGCTAACGTTAATATAAAACGATGCCTTAAAATCAAGTATAAATTAAATAAGAAATTTTGTACTTATAATTAAAAGACCTATCTGCATTGTAAATTTGGATACAGAAGAAAATATATTTTTAATTTAATTTTAAAAAATCATTTTTTATTAAATAAAATTAAAAAAACAATATATAACATTAGTTAGTTTAATATTGTTATTTATTGATAGTATCTCTATGCAATAAATTAAGTAAATTGAATTATATATGTAATAAATGTTAACATTTAATACGATAGTCGTATATTTCATACACAGTTTTACTTATTATTATAATATCATAATGACTGTACAAAGAAAATACATTTTACAAGTTTAAAAAATGCACATTACAAAATATTTTTCAATGAACTGCGTTTGCCAGTCTTTCAATTATGAAATGTACATTTGAAACAAATAACACGTCAATGCATACATGTGGTTACGTACGCATTATCGACAATGTTGAAAATAAATTTATTTCGAAACAATAAGTGCTTAGATAACGAAGAATTTTATCAGTTTTCTGATTCTTTTATAGAATTTTATATTCTTTATTGTTGTCGATTATATACTGTTGTTGACGTGCATATATTGCGTACAAAGTGCATATGATTATAATGATAATAATTATATTTATATTAGATGACAATTATAAATCAATCATATATTGGTGTAAGGAAAAAAATTATGTGCATACTTGGTGTGATAAAATTTTTTATCTTTATTTTCTTGTATTCTAACCTAAGCAAGTTCTTTTTTTTTACGCTTGTTTCAATGAATAAGCGTATCATTTTAATATATGCAATTTTTGTAATTAACG
>NW_017100177.1:1276337-1276922 GCF_001263275.1 Habropoda laboriosa
GAAACTTCATAATAATAAATAAATACGTTTTATTATTATTAAAATTAATGTACATAAGGAAAAACATGTTTTATAGCTTCTGCATCTTTAGATTAAACATACAATGAAACAAGTCACGTTTGATCTAAAGTCACGTTTAATTCACGTTTCAGTTTGATATTTTTGCATTTTTTGTTGGAGTATGTTTTGATATGCAGGGTTATTCTATTGACCCCGAAAGTGGTAACACGAAGATAAAAGAAGATGTAAGTAGCAGTCACGTTTTCAACATTCACAGTATTTTAGTAACACTAAAGGAAGCATTAAGAAAGCATTTTCCTCCAGTTTTGTGTTAACTGAAAATTTACTGCAGTTTCAAATTTATTCATTTTCCAAGTTTCTAGTCAATTTTATGACATGGAGGCTTTGGGAATTGTAAGTACCCCAGCCTTATTATTTTGAAATAGAAGTTCTTTTACATAATTACTAAGTCTTTGGATACAATTTTTAGTAATATTAATGATACAAATGTTAGAAATTAATGGAGGGTAAATATTTTTTACTTTAAGCTACTATGTGTTCAGAAAATTTTATTTAACATATTTT
>NW_017100177.1:1276999-1302944 GCF_001263275.1 Habropoda laboriosa
AAAAAATACCTCTAATTAGAAAAAGAGGTGTACTGGATGGGAGATGATTTATGTGGAGCAGTATCCACCATTTAGTATCTCATGTGTTCATTTTCATTATGAGTTTGCGAGTTTGATGTCCCAAATTTACAAGTATAAGCTGAAAAAGAAAATAAAAAATTATCTATTCTACGACTATTACAAGAATTGGACTATTATACAATTAAATGCATTTACAACTTAGATAAAATTTAAGACAATTTGAAATGAAATTTTATATTTTCTAGTTTTTAATAAAGTACTTTTATATTTTTGAAAATGAATTCTCAAGATTATGTCGAGAATATATAAATAATAATAATAATGATGTTTATTTAGAAATGTTATAACTACACTTGAAATTATCTAAACATAATATATTAAATTTCTTTTGTAAAAATGGTCATAATTCATTAACATACGTATTTTTGGAATTAATCCATGTTTAGGACAAATAATTAGGAAATAATAAAAGAAAAAAGAAATTATCTCGTAATGACCGATAACCCAAGGAACTGCACTTACAGATAATTATATTGACCTTTTAAAGGAAATTTATAACTCACGTGAGCAAACTCGTGCAAGATAATGACATATATTTATTACAATGACAATCATTGATATATTAATCTACATATTCCATTATAAGGCATCTTTCACATTATTATTTTTTTTAATTAAAAACGAATACACATACATTTGTATAGTATTTCAAATATTTAATAAAGAATGTATAATTTATATATTTTTTAAATCGAGACGCATATATGTATTTGTTTTAGTATCCTGTTTTGAAGTCTTTTCTCGCTGGATCGCTCTCTGGCACGTTTTCAACTATTTTATTTCAACCATTGGATCTTGTTAAAACCAGACTTCAAAGTCGAGTAAATCTTCATCTTGAGTAAGTGAAAAATATCATTCTCCTTTTTAATCGTTTCATATAAAATTTTTCTTTCAATGGCTGTCTTATGACTGATTTTTATATTAGTACTCCAAGAAACGGCACTTTAGGAACGGTAATACATATTATTAAAAACGAAAATGTGTTCGGACTATGGCGGGGTATGACTCCGGTAAGAATTTAGCAATTACTAAATTTGATTATGTTCATTAAAAAAAAAAAAAAATTTCAGTCCATTACCAGAGTTGTGCCTGGTGTAGGATTATATTTTTCATCATTACACTGGTTAAAGCACACATTGCATCTAAAAGATCCACTTACACCTACAGAAGCTCTGTTATTAGGCATTACAGCAAGGTCTATGACTGCAGCTCTATTAATTCCAATAACAGTAGTGAAAACACGTTTTGAGGTACGTGCAGTTATTATAAATACACTTACATTCCTTATACAATATATGTTACACTATATGAATAGAAAATATACAGAAAATAAAATTAGGTAATTAGATGTAAAAATATTGATACTGATAAATCTAAAATATTCTACTTAATACAAATTGTATGGATTTACGAAATTTAACGTTGATTGCATTTTCATAGAGTGATGTGTATAGATATAAGAGTGTAGGACAAGCACTGAAATTAATTTACAAGCAGGAAGGAGTAAGAGGTCTTTCGAGCGGGTTAATACCAACGTTACTAAGAGACGCTCCATATAGTGGTCTTTATCTCACATTTTATACTCAGTTAAAGAATGTAATCTCTAAAACAGGTAAATTCTTATTGAAATTGAAAATGCATAAAATATCTCCGCGATACGATTATATCTTTGTAACATATATATCTATTTTTAGATTTGCCCTGCTCCATATCGTCAGCTCCGATTCATTTTAGTTGCGGAATTTTAGCAGGAATATTTGCTTCTATTGTAACACAACCTGCTGATGTAATTAAGACAAAAATACAATTATATCCTAACGAATTTAAAGGTGTTCGGAATGCAGCTTTTAGGGTTTATAAGAAATATGGTATGTTAGGATATTTTAAAGGCATTGTTCCACGAATGTTGAGAAGGACATTAGTGACTGCAATGGCTTGGACCGTATACGAAGAGGTAGCAAAATTTTTAAATCTTTTAATTTTTTATTGTTAAGACAATTCTAAAACAAATCACACGAATGAAATAATATATTATTTTTAGGTTACAAAAGGTATGGGGCTTAAATAAAATTGTTTCTATTTAATGATATATAACTTTTTGGTGTTTGTTGACATAAAATTTAAAGAAATTAAATAATTTACGCATGGTGGAACCAAAGTCATTTAACCAATACAGATATTTACACTTGATGTACAGTATTTTAGTTTGTACAAAGATAGTTTGATTATAGCAGACAATTGTATTATAGCAAATATTACTACTATGTACAGTATTCAGATAGAATATCCTATCGCTCAATAATGTATTATTAATGTATATACTTATTTAATAAATTTTATAATTTGTTAAAGATTGTACAGTGTCTATTATTTTGTTTATAATTCCGACAATTTTAATGTTTGCATGTCTTTCCAAAATAACCTGATACTTTCATTGCAGTACTGTTTTATTAATTTTAATTAACAATCTTATGAGTATTACAATGCAAATTATAGACGATTTACCTTGATGTCTGTCTTTTTTTATATGTAGGTAGCCTAAAGTAACATTTGCATCGGATACGAATAAATTACTAATAAATTTGTTTTTTAAAGATATTTTTTCATTGTATAACATAATGTTGACAACAATAATTGTGTATTGAATTTTAAGAACTTTGATTTCTGTAATCAACTTTTAAGAAAGCGCGATGCGGCAAAAGTGAACTCAAACGCAAGTGTATAAAATTCATGATTGGAATTTTTAGATTATGCAAAATCTTTACCTTAATATTATATTAAGCAGTGTGCAAGTGAGCCTGTTGCATTGGTTACATCCCCATGGCATGTCTTCTGTCTGAAAATAGACAATACAGTTTTTAAAAATAATGATTTTATTATGTTTTTTCTCATATTAATTCCGGGTCGTTACCAAACTGCAGGATAACATATTTGTATATTATTTGTTAACCTTTCCCTAATATATGAAATATTTAAAAAAAATATCATACTTTGGTCGGCTACATGTGTGGAAAAGCAGATCATATAATTAAACCTGATCATCTTTGCTTGTGACATTGGAAAAAAAGAATTTATAAAAAAAAAAGTTTCACAAAGTTTAATCATAATAGTTAATGTACTTCGTAAAATAAAATAAATTTTAAAACCCAATTAATATTTATTATAGTGCAGTAATATAAGAATGGAATGAATGTGAAATAAAAATAAAATGATGACAATGATAAATTTTAATTACAAAACAGTTGAAGTCCTTTTAGGAGTAGGATTTTTCTTACTCCAATGTAACAATACAAGACGATCCTTTATTTAAAGCCAATATTTCTGTACTTTATTTGATAAGTCCAGTTGGTACAAAAAACAGATTATTAAGTGTGTGAATGATTGATTTATCATGAGCTAACACGAGTCACACAAATGTAGTACGCGTGTAAAGTATGAGTTTTTTATAAGCCGAAATGAAGGACGCGACAAAAAGAATAAGACAAGATATGATTAAAGGGGATGTCCTCGGAGCACCGTAAGACACATTCCATGTGACCTGTCATCAACCCTCAAATCGCTGTACCATGACACTATAAGAATTACGACTTTCCAATAAGAAAATTTCACCGAGCTTCGCCATGTCCTGTCTTTCAAGAACTAAAAATAATGGAGAAAAATGCATGCAAAGGGAAGAATATGCATCATATATGATACATGTTTCTCGAACTTGTACAAATAAAATCGAAAAGACGACGATGCGACTATATGCCAACATATAATAATCCCGAATTATTTATTGATTTATCGATTATAGCCAGATGGCTGTTAAATAAGTATATTTTACATTTCTGGGCTATACATATAAATCCCTTGTCTTAAATATTACGATTTTATTATCTGAAATTGAATAATTATAATTATTCCTCTTTGGGTTCACAGTGGAAAATATCCCTGACTAGCTAATAAAACATTACTCGGTTTTAAACTGAATATGCTCCAGTAAATTGCAATTAGGGAATAAGGAAAGTAAGAGCAGGAGTTTGTTATCATAACTTTAAGCACTCAAATATCGTTTCAAAATAAAGATCACCATTTTGAAAATATCTAACTTTCCTAATAAAAGGACATGTTTGGTATTATCATTCCGATATAAATACCTCAGAAATGCGTAGTAGAAGCTAGGATTGTATAGTCACAGTCACACAGGGCACTGTTGTGGCAGGTCTACGGAAGTAGGCACTGTTTCCTCCACTAAACCACTAATTTCTTTTCGACAAAAAAGCTATGCAGTCGTTGAAATTACATAATTGATTTACCCTATGAAGACATTATACCGATCAAAGCAAGCATAGGTATACCTTCTCCTATCTTGCTCTGTAGACAATATCTATAGTACTACATGATAAAAATACCTTTCGTATGGGTACAACTTTACTACTCCTTGCTCGACATTACCTCGATGCACCGTTTTTCAGTAATATGTTACAGAGCAAGCTCGTCACTTTGAAAATTAAACGCTGTACAAACAGGTCCATATGAAATTTAGTAAGAGTGTTTCTCCGATTAATAGGCAGGACCAGAGACTGGCTCGCTGTGACTATGCCATTCTTCAAAATTACAGATAATTATCATGTATATATTATGTGCATCTAATGAAACTCACCTGGTAAAGAACCTGTACAGTAATTGAGACGAATATGGTATATTGTTTAGTGCATACCTGGCTTACTTCTCACTCACTAACCAATCAAGAGTAGTTACTTGTGACTTCGACTTCTAGATCGATGGCGGCGTCGGCTGTGATGACTTGAGCTTCGATGATCACGATTTCCTAAAAATTTAACGCATTCTTGATTATTCAAATTTAACAATAGTGTACTATATATTTACCTTTATCTCGAGCATGACGTCGGTGATCGTCGTCTCGATGTCTGTCATGTTTATCTCTTGATCTGCTTCTACTTCTGTGTCCAGAATTTCTAAGTATAAGAGATACTATGAAATAATCATATATTACATTGAATAATTTAATATAAATGTTCAAATAATTTACCTGTGACTGCCTGAATCATGTCTGCCTTTGTCATCATCACGTCTACGACGTTTATCTCTTTCTCTGTCCCTATCCCTATCATCTCTTCTTCTTCTATCAAGTTCTTCATTAGCACGTGCTCTTTGTTTCCTATCTTCCTCCCTTCTTTGTTCTTTTTCATCTCTAGCTTTCTCACGTTTACTCTACAAAATTATTTTTGTACCAGTTATCATCTTGAATTATTTAAACATTTTTATATGTTATTATTAAAAACTGTAAGTGTTACCATAATTTCTTGGAGAGCACTCTTTAACCTAGCATATCCAACATGTTGTTTACCCATTAGATGATCATCAATTCGTTGTTGAGCATCTCCAACAATAAGAAACGCACCACATACATCACATACTTCCATTTGTTTTTCTTGTGCAGCAGCTAATTCAGCAGTCTAAAATAAATTAACATTTCATTATTTTCTATTATTTTATTATGATATTTCATATTGTGTATTATTTACCTGATTATAGTGACTATTATCATTAGATTTTCGCAATGTTTCTCTCTCTTCTTTCAATTGATCGCATAATCTCATTAGGCCCTGAGCCTGTTCTACATTGCCCTGTATACCACTTTGCTCTGCTTCTTCTACAAGCTTATTAATTTTCTCAGTTAAAAGTGCAATTTGTTCTTCATTTCTTTGTGTTTGTGCTGGTGTCAAAGTAGGCTAAACAAATGTACAAAACTTATAAACCTTTTTGTCATTGCTTTAATACAAAAATACAAGGATTGACTGAATCATAGAATTAATTCTAAAATTAATTTTACCGCTTCTGTTCTTCCAATAAGAGCTAACCGTTGTTTTCCCTTAATTATTTTTCTCTCAACCTCGTTCAACATACTTTGACAAAATCTGATAAATTCATCCTCATATTGTTGTTTTCGATAAGAGTACGGTGCTTTCTCGAATAATTCTCTAGCCTCGTCATCGTGTACTCGAGAACACGCTCCCAAATCAGCTCTCGTATTAACAAATAGATCGTGGGGGCAAAATTTAACTAAATACAACTTGCAAAACTAGAAAGGATAACGATAATGTTATAAAACTACGACGATACGTTAATGCTTGGTAATTAAAATACATTAACGACTACGTTGTCGAAATATCAGCGCTCTCGTAAACTTACCTCAGGATCTTCCCAATTAAGTTCTTTGGGTTTTTCGTTGGGAAGAACATTTCTATTTCTTCCCATAAGCTCATCCAGCAAAGCAGCAGCAGCAGCAGCAGCCATATTCCGAAATTCTTGATTGCGTGTCTTTTATCAAGAGTATATGAAAATACACCGATAATTTTTGGAAAGACGCTATGGGAATAATTTTCTCACGTTCTACGTAAAGGATGCAATAAATAACGAAACTTGGTAAATTCAAACCGAAACAAGACAAATTCACAGGGACATTGAGACACAAACGAAGTGATAATACTCTGATTCTAACCCTGAAGTTTTTTACTTCAGAAGGCGGTAGTGTAGCAAACAATATGGCGAAACTGATAGAAAGTACACGAAACGAACAAGAGAAAATCGAAATTTATACTCGTTCAATTCGATAAACAATGAATATTAAACGAATCTTAACTTGTTTTATATTTCTGACAGCTGTTTGTTTCCTACAGTTTGTAGTACAATACCTTGTGAAATTAAAAAATGCTATATAGTAGAATGCAATATGAATCGCGGTACGATGTTCCTCCAACCTCCATTACTACGTAATATAAAGTGAAACATCAATGTCTATTTTGTAACAATAAATATATATATACATCTAGTTTTGTTATTATTTTCTTTGCAAGGATATAAAAATAATCGTAATCTTAATTATATTTAACAAACATATACATGAATTAAATGTTTTATATATTTCGCATTACACGTAATTCGTTTAAACGGTAAACTGACTATTTCTGCGCGTACACAAACTTGAGCGCGCCTTATTTAAATTTTGCGCCGTTTCAAATAGACAAAATTAAATGGTAACTTGTTACTTTTAGGAAATATCAAAAATGCCTTTTAAAATATATCTATAGCAACGTTTCTAAAGTAACAAATGCTATTAAATATAACGTAATAACAATTTATTGGTTATCACTGTTAAGCTAATGTTGATTACACATGTGTTAGCATACTCACAATATGCATAAATATAACTTGACATCAATTCGATACGTTAATTACAAAAATTTCAACTTAAAATACCGACGAATTTCTACGGAATAGAAAAAGAAAGAAAGAAACAACGAAAGCACGAAATGATTTACATTCTAAAATTAATTTATCGAGTTACAACTATACTTTATTATCGAATAAATATCGCAATTATCCCAGAAGTGTTTCTTTTCCTCATGATTTCAACGCAAGATGTATGATGACACCGTTGTGATTTAATTAACGACAAAAATGCGACGATGAGTGTGACGATGAATGATTATTATAAAAACGACGGCCGATAGAATTTATTCGTACTCTTCGTCATCAGGTCGTACTTGGGGGAATCTTCTCACAGGCTGGTGTTGAGGTTGCGGACGTCTATGCTGAAGAGGAATATTCACCTCCTCGGGACTGCGGAAAACTTGGTTCACCGGTAAACGAAACTGTGGAAGACCTGCTGACTGTGGGCGCGCCGATGGTGGAATGCTATTCAACGTTGGTGGTTGAGGACTTCCGTACGCCTACACATACGAATTCACCATTTTATTTCATCTCCACGTTGACACGTCGAAAAGACAGCAACGTTTTAATAAAGCCTTACAGGTGATGTTGGACGGCGAATAGGCGCAGAAGGAGTAATTTGATAGTCACCAACCTCACGTTCATCCGGGTGAATGTCTGCGGGGAAATATCTTTCGCTGTATCTCAGGGTCACGTTAGGTTTCGTCTCAGCTTCCGCCAAGTTCAACGGTTTGTAGAGATACTCGTTGACGAAATGATACTGCGAGCTCTTCTTGCAATTTATGTCACCGCTTGGCGGCATACAGATCAGGTGAACCTGTAACAGAGACATGTGATTACCAGGCCACCGTCGCGACTAGCCTCGAATGTTTCACGAGAGAAAGGAGTTTTCGTGCGATACTTACCTCCTTATTTGCATCTTTGCCACCGAGAAAAGGAACGTAGAGTCGATTACCCCGGAAACGCGTAACGACGTACCCGGTTATCGGGGCAACAGATCGTGCGATTTATGATTGACTTTGCTTAACTGTTTCCTTGGCGTGGAACACCGGAAGTGGGTAGGGTGAAAACGTGGCCACGTGTGTGTAAGGTGAAATTTACTTATCAGCGGTATTTAAAACTGAATTTCTAACACGATCGGAGGTATTTTATACCCGTGGAACGTTTTCACCGAGCAACTTTAATTACGCGTAGAAAGGTCACGATTCGTGTGGTCAGGTAATAGAACGAGTATTGAAAAGTGGTTCGTGTTTAACACTTGGAGTGTCGGTTACGAGAAAAGATTCGTATTTCAGTGAATTTTCGTTTAATCGATCGTTAAAAATTACCTGATGGAACGTGAATCCTTCGGGACAAACCCACGAGTGTTTAGCATTGTCTTGACAATAGTGAAAGACCTCGCAATTAAGATCCTCATCTGCGTAATAGCCGGTTTGTTTGTTCACACAATCGAATTTGCTTTGAGGCAAGAGGATTGTCAAACGATCAGGCTCTTCTTTCTCTTCGATTTCTTCAGGATCCTTTAATCACACAACACCGTCAGTGGCATTCTATTTAAACGTAGAAAGAAAGCGACTTATGAAGCGAAGTCGTTTATGTAACGCGCATTTATTTCTCAATTCTACTCCTCGGAAAAACAATAAGATCAACTCGGTAAAATCAGCCTCGACGATCTACCGCAAACGATTACTTAATTTCGACAAGGCAGATCGCCGAGATACCGAACGGAATACGTAATTATTGGAAATCACCAGTGGAAAAAACTAAAACGGTTTCGTTCTCCGTGAAAACTATTTCTTCTCGTTGCAACGGTCCGCCGTTACGCAAGTTTATTGTGTGGAACTTCAAACAATGGATGCAACAATTTCTTACAATACTTTCACCTTACCGGCGGAGAGACAAAGCGTAACAAAATTTCACCTGTATCGATCGCGACACCCGAAAATTTCTTAATTCCTTCTTTCTCTCCCTTCTTTCACGTTCGATCCATATTTCACAGGTACAAACGTTCCCGTCGAACCTTACATAATTGCGTGGAAACTTGGTTGTTTCCTAATCGTGTTAAATCGACTGTACGAGGAGATAACGTGAGAATGCAACGATCGAACGATCACGAAACAACAATTACCCTAGCATTTGGCGGTGGTCCTCGAAGAACGGAACGTGGTGGTCCATTCACTCTGATAGCCGTTTGATCTAGCGACGGTGCCGATGGTTTACGGTACAACTGTAAAGAAGAAGAAGAAATGCACACGCTATAAATTTCGAATGATTCATGGAAGCGTGCCGAGGTCTTCACGCGTGGTCACGCATGGCGATATAAATTCATCGATACGTTCAAATCGACCGAAAGTAACTAATTTTTACGTAACACCTTTACATAATATCCAACGACACACGCAATATACCTGTGCTTTCGTAACTGCTTTCGTTGCAGCTAATAATTTAACCGAACATCGCCCGAGGCCGGCAATTAGACAAAAAAGGTAAGAGTCGTTACGAATGGAAGAAAAACAGATGAGTTACCGTGTGAATAAGTAACAATTCCACTACTTACAGCCGGTTGACCGTTTTGATTCCTGTAGACAGGCGTTGGCGTAGGCGTGACAATGTTATCCTCGTAGCTGTTATCGCGAAAACCTTGACCAGCGCTGAGGCCAGCCGAGTATAGCGGTCCTAGGCTGGACGATTTGCCCGGAAATGGCACTCTTTGTTCAAGATCGTAAGGACCCTGCGCCGTTACGGTCGCAGCTAAGGCCGCCGCCACACACAGCCAATACATTCTGCAAACGGAGAACGAGAGTTGTTTCTTTTCTTTCTCTTTTTCCTGTAATATCCGCCGCGGTAATTTTTCACCGTCCACCGTGGACGTGCTTGATGGATTTTTGCGTTATGTGGCACACGGAGAAAATTTATTACGTTTAAGGCACGAGGGAAAGTGACCTTGGTCATTGGTGGTTGAATCGAAGTGAAAAGCGTCTCGGATATATTTCATTCGGATTTACGTAAAACGACGTGGCTATTAAGATTGATCGATCTCGTTTAGTATCTGGTAAACGTGGTATTTTCATGGTGATCCTCGATATTTGTACGATTTGATCGAGGCGATCGTTCAATATTCACCGAGCTGACGGGTGATTACTGTGTTTCAGCGGATGAACGAGCGTTGGAAATTGTAGACGATAGGAATGTTAATTGGTAATTTTTGCTCTTGAACGTGGGTGAGAGAAATTACGGTGAAACGTGGTGAAAGAATTTTACCGAAGAAAGTAGAATTGGTCGAATTTTCGAAGAAAATATACGTTCCAGTCTGTGAGACTTGTTGAATTTTCGGTGACAGTTCTATTGTTTGTCTTGAAACAGGTAGGTGCGTTTGCACTTGTATCGATAATGGCCGTGGAAAGCACCTTACTTTCTAAGTGCGTAAAACACGGACAGCGGTTTCACGATTCGTTGGAAACATCTCACTCGTAACGGTGATGATGATGTATCGCGAGAGATCCGGTGCTTTCGATAAATTTGAAAGGCTCGTCTTACGAAAGTGAACCTCCTGACATGTCTACGGTACAGATCTCTCGGTTTGTCGAGAGAAACTTCTCTTGAAACGTGACAAATGTGAAAGACAAGGGGGAAATGGGGCGACGAGGTAAAACGGGTCCGCTTTTTTTAACGCGTCGTTCAAAGTGGACAGCGATCGATGTAAATTAAAAATTCAATTCTCCCTATCTCGAGTTCGTTTCAAAGACACAGCTTCCAGTTTCGATGTCACGAAGAAAAGACACGTTTCCTTCGTTCTTCGCTTTCTCCCGGCAAGTCGCTTTTCCTTATTTCGACCCTTATCAACGAAATCAGCCGTTCGGGAAAGCAACCAGGTCACCAGTACGCGTTTCCCTTTTACGACGACGAAAAAATGAAAAGAAAGAACCGATGAAAACTGGAGAAAGATTTTCTGAAACACGTTACAAAGGTCGAATGTGTAACCCGTTTGTCCCCTCGCTTTAATACAACTTTTACGCAACTTGCACCGCGGACGAGATCTCGGGTCATCGCGTAACAACCGCTTCACGAGGGTTTTCCCTTGATTAACCGGTCCATTTAAAGAAACAAAGTGGCGAATAATTGGTCACGTTGAGTTACGGAAGAATGTAGTTGTCGCTCTTAATGAGAATCTTGTCTTTACTTAGCCGTAAGAGCTGGAAACCGGCCGATCGTTAAGAGGTAGGCCACAAACTTGGCGTTGATCGGTAGCTCGAGTGAAAGTGAGAGGGTCTGCGTATAAAAATGGTACCAGTTGAGAAAAATCGGAACGTATCTGTCTCGGGTGTTGCGAATTATGTTATGGTGTAAGAGAGCATGCAGATCGCGAAACAATATCGTCCAAGGTTCCTACCTAGAAAGGACACCGATGACAGAGGGGTCTGATACGAAACCGCCTAAGTGGACCCTCGGTACGACCGACCACCGCTGCTTTTTCGTGCTCTCTTTCTATTTCAGTTTCACTGGTATCTCTCATCGAGGAAAATCGTAGAAACTTTCTCCGCGTGTACATGATCGGACACGGTCAGCGTGTATTACTCTTAATACTCCAGGCAATTTCGCGAAATTATGCGTAATTGCGCGAATTTCATTCCGGTTTTTCCCAGTGAAATGTATCGTTATTTGTCGTAATTACACACTTCGTTACAAACAAACGGGTAGACTTTCTCGAAGCTACCGTCATTTGTGCAATTAAAAAAATAACATTGGAACGATGTATCTCCGAGAAATTTCACCAAGTTAATTCAATTGAAGAAATGAATGAAAATAATTGAAAAATTAACGAGTTGTTGAAAGTGAAAACAAAAAAAGCAATATTACAAAAGTAACCGATGTTGCGGGATAGCGTAATTGTCTACTAATGAATTAACAAAGAAGAAACGCGAATGATGGATGTCGAATTTAATTTCAACGGTGTTTTGTAACAGGTGTTTCTTTTTTTCTTATCATTCCAAAGAAGTCGCGAATGCCTCTGAAATTGGAAGCTGATCCCTTATGAAAGAAAGCAATTGCATAATGAAAAAAGAGATAGTTGTCGGGTAACTACAAACGAGAGGAACGCGGCGGCATAATATAATCAGTGGAGGGCACACGTAACTGGTCGGCCAGTTGTCAGACTTGGACATGCTCTTACGGAAATCTGGAGCATGCTTTATACTCCTGACAACAATTTTTTTCTTTCTTTTTTCTGTCTCCGGTAGATCAAAGGCTGGCGGTCCTAAGAGTGTCGACCTTTTACCGTCGATCACCTTGCTCCGGAATTTTAGGTATACGAAACATGCTGCAAGAACTTTCAAAAGTGCACGATAAAGTTGTAAAATCTAATTGTATCAATCTATAGGTATAAATAAAAATAACTGAAAATGTTAGAAATATTGTTTATCGAATAAAATAAATAATAAAAATAAATGCAAATAACAGATGAACGAGTGTGGTTAAAAGTAGAGCAGATTGTTTTAGGAATAAGTCTACGGGCATGCGAATAATTAACGAAAATAGTTGAAACGCGGCGTAACATCAATTAAAAACTAGCACCTACTGCTAAAATCTTTCATAAATTCCAAAGCTACAGTTCCTGATCGCCCTCGCACAACCGGTTTGCTTTCTCGTTTCTAAGGCACGTGCCATAATCTCCGCTCCACCATGCATAACGACGATAATTTCGCAAATTTTTCATACCATTTTCCCCTTAAAACCTATCTACTGTGTTATGTACATTGGTATTCCGATCTGTTACGTCCTCTTATTATTCAATCGAATATCTCCATCAATCTCACCCTTTTTCTCTTAATTTCTTTTCTCAATCGATACCGAACGATTGTTCACACCGTTCGAACAGAAAGAACACCAATGGTACACAGAGGAGAAGAAGTCAGGAAACTGAGTGGAAAAAACACTTTGCACTGTCCAATTTCGCGTCACTGATCCCACAATTTTCTTTTCTCCTTCCTTTTATTTTTTTCTTTTAGAGACGTACTATTTACCCCGCTTACCTGTCAACGACGGAGGTAGAGGAGTATAACAGGCACGATGGGCGGGATTGACAACACACGAGCTTTATCTCGGCCGGCCGGTTCTTCATTCTCTTATATAGCGTGTCTCGCTGAAAGTTACCTCCACCAAGGTAATATCTGGTGTCGCTTTTAGGGTAGTGGGAGAGAGAGACACTGGCCGATGCATATTGTAAAACAGGCTGTTCCCCGAAATCTTCGAACTGCGTGATCTTGAATAAACGGAAAAGGAACATCGTACAGTGATCGGGTTCGCTAGGCAACGTGGTTTTGACGTAACGTTTAAAAAAGCATAATTGCTGTTTACCGTCTCACTGTTACATCGAACACGAAACGATCTTAACGAGGCAATTGAAGCGATTTATTTGGAGACCAGATTCTGATAAGAACACCGAAGAATGTTATGTTAATAGAATCGAGAAGAACGGGATTACGATCGCTGAAGGAAGTTTGTCTTTTCACGACGAAGAAGACAGAACTGCACGACTCGAAGGGGTTACAGTTACTTCTTCAATTCATTCGAAAGCTATATTTGATCCAGCGAATGTGCTTCAGAAATGTTTGAAAGAAAAAAAAAACGATTTTATCTACGAAGCGCGAAAAAGTTTCTTTCGCGGTGGTACACACGATGTTTCGTAAATTCGACGAAATTCGATGGAATTTATAGAAACTTTAATTAAACAGATTAGATACGAAGTGAAATTTCAAGTTATTCATCATCGTTGTAACACGGGATTTTTTCCTACGCAGCTAGAAAAGGATCAAATGGAAAGTAATTAAGAGGAAGGGCGCAAATCGTGTTAAACGCGAGATATGCATATGTAACAGAGCATGTGCCGCGCTGTGAAATGTAATCGATTGCGGGTAGAGCACGGATATACCCGGTTGCGATTCAGGAAAGTGGAATAAAACGCGGTGCGAAATCAGAAATTCTGCTGGCGAATTCCACGGATTTTATCCACCGTTGGGCGAGCGAAATTTCGATGAATCGAGATGGAAAAATAGCCGGAGCTAATGACATACAATTAACGACAATATTCCCGCGGAAGAATGTCTCTGTTCATGGTTAATGAGATATTAACGAAGCGTCAGGGGGGAGAGAAAAAGGCATCGAACGTATTGCACGGTTGAATGCAATCCTTACGTCACCGATATCTAAAGCCTTTCGATACTTTTTACTTCTGTACACACGAGACTTCACACCCGATCGTTTCCGCAAAAGTACATTATACTTTCGATAGCGACGGAGATCCAAACGAAATCGAGTGAGCGATCCTTGGCTTTCTACCGCGCCGCACCGAACGAAAATTTTTCCCTTTCGAGAGTAGGTCGTCGTACCGTGTTTCGATGTCAAATTTTTACGTCTCTATTTGCATGAGGCGTGCGTGATTTCAATTCTAATGCGAAACGACGAAACTTTATTTTCGTCTTCTGCGGTGCAGCGAAAAAATTTCTCGATCCGTTTCACCTTTACAATTTGTTTCAAGTGTTCGTAGAAATTCTCGTTTACAGTTTGAAAAATTTGGAAAAATTCGCGCACTGAATGAATCAACGTTGCTTCTTTCCCCGTATCGTTCGGCCTATTTCAGCGCATCTTTAAATCTCTCCCGTACACACAGCATACAAACGCGGACTTTAATTGCTTTTCACCTAAATCACGAGTTGCACGCTGTGCCATTGAGATGTCTAAAGTGGGTTAGTTTATCCTCGCTTAATTTAATTGCCTTTCACGGAGAATCCATATCTTCGCTTGCATTCACAAAAAAAATCTCGTAATCGCGTACTTGCGTCTGTACGTTTACATATTTCTTAATCAGTCTTATTAATAATTACAGTTGCATTCAGATATTCAATTATTCGTCTCACAGTGATAATTCAACGGTATGAATCTTATCGATTTTACGTATAAATCGAACAATCTTAAGTAATCGACGAATATGAAACGGATTTGAAAGATGAAACGGAGAAGAAAATCGAAAATTCACGGCTGGTTGTGAAACTTTCGATCTCTTTTTCTTCGATTTCTTAACTGTTCGGGAGCGTGAATCGTCTCTTCTTTTTCCCCCGTTGGATTCAACGCACTGTTTAGCGTGTAATTTATTGAAATCGTATGGAAACAGATCGCATGGACTTTCTTTCTAGAAGAGACGCCTATCGAAGGTCATTGTTTTCACTTAACGGAAATCGTCGAGTGACTCCTTTCGATCGATCCGATCGACAAGATCCAAGGATTCGTAGTGTAATTACACTTTCTTCGTTCTTCCATTCGGAACGTTTCTTTGTCCAGCGAATCGTGCCAAAATGCTTTTGTCTCTCTTCACGTACAAACATTCCATAATTATTTCACAAGATATTTATTCAGTTACATAAATTTACAGTTGAAACACGTATTGACAAACACTCGCTGTCTTTTTCTTCGCCGTGAAATCTAGTTCAAGCGACACAAGAATGTACTCGATCGAGCAATTAACGTCGCGAATTTTTTCGTTAGCTGTACCTCAGGCGAAACTAGTTTCACCCACGCGTTCGATAACTTCGTTCAAAGGATCGAACCTTCGTTGGACAATGGTATCGAACAGCATCGGGTATTTCAAAAGCCACGTTCGTTACTTAGAAAATTGACCTCGTCGAAGAGAATTGAGACGTTTTCTTTCGTTTCTTTTCTTTTCGAACCGGTTTCTACGCTAACTGCAACTGAGTTTAGATCGGCGCGTATAAAGTATAAAATTCCGTTCCGCGGTTCACAAAGATGACGAATGTGTCTGGTTTAATGCACGCGTTAGCCGCGGTTAAATAATTCATCGACCTCTCATTCTTCCCCATCAATTATCCGTTTTTCATTACAAAACATCAGACACCTTATCTCGGATCTCCAAACTTTCACATCGCTTGTAATTTGAACAATATATCGTTTTCACGATGGAAAGAAGAAAAAAAATTGAAAGTGAACATTGCGGTACATCATCTTAAGCGCTTCATTATTACAGCAAATATATGTACATAATTAAGTCTTATAATTGTGATTTTTCTATCGATCAGTTTGGTAATTTCGATGTACAAATAGATCGTTAGATTATAAGTTCCGCTAATCAATCGGTGTGTGGATCAGTCTTATCATTTCTGTGGAGGCGTGGTATCGATAGAGTAACAGATATTCGGGTGCTATGGACGTATGAAGGCGTAAGGAATACTTTCACCGAGGCTGTCAGACCTACAGGAGAAAGTGTGTTCGCCCTCTGTTCCGCCCCTGTACTACGCAAATGGACCATTAAAGAGGAGAATGAGAAAAACCAGACGAAACTGTTAATTAAAAGGCGGAAGGTGAACTTCATTCTAATCGCTTGAGGATGTTCATTTTCACCCTCGATTGATCATCTTGATCCCACCTTTTTGACAATCTTACGTAGCTAGTACGTTTGTTACACCAGTTCAGGTGAATGACCGTCACCTTTACGCGCGCATTCTTTCCATTCACGAGATCAACTCATGTTAACGCTATACGGTATGCAAATGTAGAGAACTGCAGCGAATAACACGCTGCCTTGTTAACATCGAGGTTTATTTTCGTCAACGAGAGATACGTCAGCGTTTCTACGTTCTTTTTCTTTTCTTTCTTTCTTTTACCGACGATTTCGCAATCGAGCGAAGAAAGTTACGTTTTGACAGGACAACTCTTTCTTTGGTCTTTTTACACGAATACGCAAGTATAGTGTGTATACATCTGTACGCCTTCATTTCGAATTGCTACGCAAATCGATTGAAATTATGTGTTTGAAGTATGTAGTATGATTTTTGTAAGAATCCCAAGGACAGGCGTGCTATTACTTTCTCGTTAATATATTACGATGAATTCTAATGTTGCAGTTATTTTCTGTAACGCTGAATTTATAAAGGTACGAAAGTGTTTTTTTCTTTTTAACGCAATTTTCTTCGAAAGGAACGAGACATTCTCTTTTTACGGTAAATAGATTTTGCATGTAAATAAGAAAGAGATGATCAGTTTCGTATTATTTGTTACTAACGGTGAACAAGTAGTTCGGGCAACTGCTATATCGAAATATACACGTATGCGTATGAGTACATTAGTTAGAGTGGAATAGATGTTTGCATAGCGGTATTGGTTTTTTTTATTAACGCTTCCTGCTTTTGCGCAGGTACCACTTTCTACGTAACTTGAAAATATTATAATACAATATTATTGACTAACACGTTTCTACTGTTTATCCGTGTAAATAAAAGATACTCTTTGATGTTTTACGCGATATTTTTAAAATGGAATAGATAAAGGGTGTAAGAAATTTATGGAAATACATTTTCAACTATAAATATGTACATATTGAATGTCGTAGTAATAAATAGGATACATACTTTATCTGATATTTTGTTAGTTTATACATATATGTCTACTTAACGTCGATTTACGATTTTACATCATACTCTTTTTGTTCTTAAAAATATTTTTAACAAAATAAAAAAACATCAGTCATTTCTCAGTCAATGCTTTCGACGCATCATCGATCAACGATGTGCAAGAAGTAACTACTGGAAACAATAAATGAATGCTTTATACAACTTTGTTATAATACATACTATTCATTCATTGTTGACAGCATGACATTTGCCAACAAACTCTGCGATCACCACGTAATTAAACAAACACTTATGTTTCTATACATCCTTCGATAAACAATATTGTTTAAATTTAAATTAATCTTCCATGATTGAATTTTGCATGATGCACGACATATAAAAACTAAACGTATAATTTTAAAATAAATAACTAAGGTAACAGAATGAAGCATTTCCTTATGTACATAAGTATTTAGTTTTCGGAATCTGTATTGTCGTTTGCTAGACCTGTCACTTGAGACTAGAAAATATTTTACTTAAATAATTTTAGGATGCAAGTATAGCGAAAAATTTTGGTAGTGTATCTAAACAGACACGTTGTAATAATATGACCTAAGTAAATTTGTTGTAATTTCAAATACATTAACAATATACAGAGGTATCGTAGATTTCAATCGCGCATCAACTTTGGTCACGTGGTCTCCGATACTTTGCGAGATCGAATAGTTTTTTTATGTTTCACTGGCTCTGTCGCACTGTCGTTGTCGGACATTGAAGAATCTCTCAACGTTTTCCTGCCACGTCCCGCGTTTCTTTCTTCATTTTCGGACCCAACAGATTCTCTGTTTGACTTCCGCCTTTGACGTTGTGGAATTGGACTTTGAACTTCCATAGCTTCACGAAGATGTTTTCGTTTTGCTTCCCAAAACATTTCTTGTCTTTGTACTATTTCAGGATATCTATCGAACAAATTGCATTTACCAAATGAGTATCAGATCGTTATATTCATTGCTTTTATAATAAACATAATACCTTTCACTAAATTCTTTAGTAGGTGGAATAATTAAATGCCATCCTTTTTTAGGTTCATGTACTGCTAAATTTATAAATATTTCTTTAATTTCATCAGGAGGTAATTTAATAACAGATGACATTGTCTTCCGGTCGAGGAATTCGTTTTCCGTAAATGATAATAACTGAAATTGCATAACTTTAGTACAATAGTAATTTTTGTTTTAGCAAATTATATAGTAAACATAACACTTACTACATAATCCCTAGCCCTACACATAAGTTCTGCTGGAATGCCATTATGTGATGATATAGTATCTTTTGGGTACAGGAGTTCACTATTTACAACCCAGTTTCCTTGTACTAAAACTGCTGCTTGTTGTAAATATTTTAAAATAGCTGTTGTTTCTTGATCTGGTGATAAAATAGACCTTAATTGTGGAAAGGATATAACTTTGGCTGTAAATGAAATTTTTATCATTAATATGTAATAATCTAAGATTAATATACATAGAGATTTTGAAATCACTAACCATCTTTCATGAGCATTCTCACTTGATCAAGAAGAGGTAAAGTCCTAATATAATTAAGACATGTAGCATGATTGGAAACATCTGATTTAAAACCTTGTTCTTCCTTCACTGATGGTGCTAACAATTCTAAATATTGCTGACTGCTTAAATTCAGTGTATTTACAGTCTCATCAGTAGCAGAACAAAACATTTCTAAACATGTGAGCTGAAAATACATGTTTTTACAATAAGTATTTAATAAAATTTATTTTTTAACAATATGATCAAATGGATCAAGCAATATTAACCTCTGATTGAGGTGTATTTGCTGGAATATAATTTGTGTGAATCCATCTTTCTTCCAAACTTTTCTTAGTATAATGCTGAAAGGATTGTTCTTGCATCTTTTTCATAAATTCAGGCTTTTGCCTAGCAAAGGTTACATTAACTTGTTTTGGACCTTCTTCTTCCTCATCTAATTCTGTATATTAAAAAGTAATATTATAAAAAGATATAAGCAACTTAAATTAATGTAACTTTATCCAGATACTACCTTCACCCATATTTTTGGCTTCTTCTCTTACACGTTTATCACTTTTATCAAGATAATTAAACTGTGGACGCATTTGAATAATTCCTCTCAGTGGTGTTAGATGCAACTCTCCATCTTGAAAAATACCAACTGCATAATTGGAACAGTTTGGTAATGCTCGAGATGAATGCAACAATGTTTTATCCATAAGATTGCTATAGCATGAAATTTGTAACATATAATAAAAGGTATATAAATAATTTATTGGTGTGATTTTTGAAATACCTGTCAAATGCCTTTTCATCATCTGCTTGATCAGTCCTTGAATCTCCATCTGCATTTAATGCAATTTGTTCACCTTTGCTTTGATCATAATTGACACTATGTGTATCTATTGCTACTTCTATGAGAACTTCCTGATTTTCTGGTTTTATTGAGGTTTTTAAGAAGGTTGTATTATCATAACCTTTCCAAGCAGGACGGACAGGATATTGAAAAATAAATAACTTATCTGCAAGTGTTTGTGATAGATACACTGGAATCTAAAAAAAAATTAAAATTTTTCATTTCCCTCTATCTCTAACTACATGTATGATTTTTATACATTTTCCTTTTTTCATTCACATGATTGTTTAATAAAAAACAAGATATATAATTATAATTACATACTTTGTATTTTATAAAATTTATTTAAAATAAGAATTTTACATTTCTATCAGTTTACATAATATGGTATCTATGGAGTGCGTAGCATGACTTATTATAATATAATAAACAAGAATAAGTAGATAATCACTTTAATTATGCATAATTATATTACACGTGACAAAATGTACATTATAACTAAAAGTAACCTAAAATTAAAATATCAAACAGAAAGTGAAAATACGTTTACAAACCTCTTTAACCACTGGATCACTTTCATTTTCCATCTTATTAGTATTAGACATTTAAATAATATTTACTTCTTATTTATTGTTTGATGCTACCCAAACGTTTTTTCATGCAAACACTGATTTTTATACCACGTTTTTGAAGTAGATAATTCAGATGAAGTAGGTAGATAAAATTTATACTTGCTGGATGTAGTACACTAAAAGATAGACATTGAAATGAAACAATTATATGAATTTTTTGTTATTAAATATTATTGTATAAAGCTATGTAACAATAATTGAGTCTAATAAGTAGTAATATATAATACTAAACTATAAGTTTGTTTTTTAAATATATTTTCATCTAACTTCTATATCTCTATGACTGTAGTGTGGACTTTATCACTCCTACCAATGCAACCGAACTTAATCGGTTATATTACTGTCAAATTCTAATCCATGTTAAAACACGTTGTAATTTTATTTGATATTTGTAAATATAAGTAAAGTGATTTGAATTTTTAATGATATATATGTAATCCATGAGTGATCTACAATTATGTTTATAATAATCTGTGTAAAAATTAAGGTTAACTTGTAAGTTACAGGTTAACGAGACTTTTGTGTTGATTATTATTTATAAAAATGCATTAGTGTTTTCCATCCAATATGGAAATTGAATAATAAATGTTATTAAAACAATTGTACTTGACAGTTTATTTAATATGTAAGTATAATACAGTAGAGCATTTTGCTTTGGAATTATAAGACATAACTACAATGTCTTTATCTTTTTATTATGGTATAGTGAATACTTGTAAATAAATTTAAAAAATGACATCAATGCTTGATAAATATGAAGAAGCATATGATGCAGAAATGTATCTTGATAGGGTAAGTTTCTTTATTTGCAGCATAAATTATTAACTTTTCTACTTGTGTTGTTTATAAATGAAACAAAATATTGAAAAGTAAATGTCTTATTAAATTTTTAGAGTACAGCAGGATTTATTCAAATGAAATTCCAAAATGATGGACCAATTTTTACAAGGCAAAAACTTAATTTTGTACCAACTGATCAAATTTTACATTTTGTTGTTAATAACAATATCAATGTCATTGCCATGAGTAACAATACTCTCTTACGTAGTGACATGAAAGATCCAAATTCACTAGATGGTAATGTCTTTAATTAACATTAATAATATAAAGCATAAACTGATACAAGACATTTATTTCAGTGATTGATATATCAAAATATACAACAAATATGAAAATATCAGGAATGTTTCTTGATCCTTTGGGTAATCATTTGTTAATAGCTTTTGTTGCAAAGTCTGAAAATAATTCACCTCCTGAATTATATTACTTACACAGAAAAACAACAAAATTGAAACAGGTAAATGAGATGAACAGGTATAATAAATATTATATATTACATATGATGAGAGTTTGTATCAATTTATATAATTATATATATATAGTCTTCATGATTTGTTCATTTAGGCAAGTAAATTCAATGGACATGAAATTACTGCTGTTGGTTGGAATTTTTCAAATACTTCAGAAACCGCTACAGGTCCAATTCTCTTAGGAACTTCAAAAGGTCTCATTCTTGAAACAGAAATTGATATAGATGCTGATAAAATATTTAATTTAAGCTTGGAACAATATTGGCGTCAGGTATAAAAAAAAAATGAAAGTTAATTTTTAATATCATTATCAGTAAACATTATCATTCCTTAATAATAACAATATTTCCCTTATATCATTGTTCATTATGTCCAAAGCTTCCTAACTATTTACCTCTTTATGGTGCTAAAGAGGTAGAAGGATTGGTGAGTTAGAAGTTATACTTTTTGCATGTGTAAAATACTCATTTTCTGGAAATATAGATATTTCTGGCCACAATGAAAAATTATGACTTTTTAGTCACTTTAATGTGTGCTTATTAATATTATGCTGATTTCATATCATAGCCACAACTTATCATCATATAATGTAATATTGTATAATGTTATTATATAAGCAATGTTTGATTGTTGTTTATTTTAGGTGTTTGATATAGGAGAAGATAGTAAACCACCAATTACTGGTTTAGTGTTTCATAAAATACCAAATACTGACAAATATATGATTATTGTTACCACTCTTATGCGAATTTACCAATATATTGGACCAGTACAAAATCCAGAAGAAAAACCTTTATTGCAACAAGTTTTCAATAAATATTTAAATACACCAGGTAACATTTTGTTATCCATATTTCATTAAGTTACATTTATGCTACTTGTTAAAGCAGTGTTTTTACAGAAAGCTTTATTGAAGTACTAAGTTCATTACCTTATTCTAAAATGCAACTCTATTATTCTGCACTTGGTGCTTTACCAAAATCTTTTGGTTGGTTAACCGAAACTTGTATATTATATGCTCAGGTGATAATTATTTTACTATTACTTGATTTAAATGTATCATTCAGTGATACTTCTTATACATAATATTCATTTTTTAATCATTTGGAATTTACCTAGATTGATCCACAAGTGGATCCAAAAAATGTATTAATAAATCAGCAAAGGTTAATTTGTTCTGAAGCAAGTCCAATGAAAAACAATGATTCAGAAACACCATTATCTCCTGCTCCATTATCTTTTGTTTTGACAGAATTTCATGCATTATTAGTTTATACAGATCGTGTTAAAGGCATGTCACTTTTAAATGAGAAATTGATATTTGAAGACATTTACAATGATGTATGTATAATGGAATGAAATTATAATGTCAATGTAATTCTTACGATTCGGTGAGATTGTTAAAAAGGACCTAATTTTTATAGGCTGTTGGAAAATTCGTTAATATTACCAAAGACTGTATAACACATTCTATATGGGCTTATAGTGAAAGAGCAATATTTAAATATAAAGTTAATAAAGAAGATAGAAATGTCTGGCAGGTAAAATTAATTCATTGAGTGAAACTTTTTATACAAATTAACAAATACATAAATTATATTTAAATAGGTTTATGTTGATAAAGGCGAATTTGAACTTGCAAAACAATATTGTAAAGATAATCCAGCACATACAGATGAAGTTCTTGTAAAGCAAGCAGACATGCTTTTTAAAAATAAGGAGTAAGTTGAAGATTAAAATATTTTAAATTTACTATTTAATAGATTGTTACAAAATTATTTTAACGTTATTTTATAGATATGAAAAAAGTGCTCTTATATATGCAGATACACATTCATCATTTGAAGGAATTTCTTCAAAATTCCTTCAGGAATGGCAAATAGAGGCATTAAAAACATTCCTTAAAAAGGTATTATATTTGTCGATTTTCATTATTTAAATTTAAACATTTGAAGTAATTTAGCTCTCTGTGCTTAGAAACTCGAAGGATTGAAACCCCAAGATAAAACACAAATAACTATGATTGTTGTATGGATGACCGAGTTATTTCTGAATCAAATGGGTGAATTACGGAATAATAATACATCGTACTTGCACGATTCACAGTATTTGGAACTGCAGAAACAGTTTGATAGTTTTCTTGCAATACCAAAAGTAGAGGTATTAATTACAAAGATGTAACGCTGTTTTACAGAAAATAGTTAAAAATTTCGTTCAATTTACAAAAGATTACTTTAATTTTAGGAATGCATAAAAAGGAATCGTAGCACCATATACGATTTAATGGCAAGTCATGGTGACAAAGATAATCTGGTTCGTTTGACTATAATGCACTGTAACTACGAAGAAGTGATACGTCAACATTTATATAAAAATAATTATTTAGAAGCTCTTGAAGTTTTAAAAAGTCAAAACAATAGAGAACTTTTTTATCAGTTTTCTGGTATTCTTCTGAGAGAGTTACCACGTCCTGCAGTGACTGCTTTAATGTCACAAGGTTCTTTGTTAAAACCATCTAAGCTACTTGCAACCTTAGTAGCTTGCACTAGTGATGAAAAACACGTGAGATACTTACAATTTGTATTTTTTTATTTCTTCCAAATTTTAGAGTTTCTATTTAGTCAGTTTTTGGTGTTCCAGGCCAAAGAAGTAATCAGATATTTAGAATTTTGTATATATGAACAAAGTTGTCAAGAACAAGCAATACACAACTTTCTATTATTACTATATGCTCGTTATAAACAAGATGAAGTAATGCGTTATATTACTTCTCAAGGTGATTTTTAAGTTATACTTTTTCATTAAAAATATAACGAAAAAATATTTTTAATAAAAATATCTACATTTTTTCAGGACAAGATATAAATATGGTATATTATGATGTGCATTATGCATTACAATTGTGTCAAGAAGTTGGTTTAACAGAAGCTTGTGTACAATTGTCTGCTTTACTTGGGCTCTGGACAACAGCGGTTGATTTAGCTTTAACAATTGGTGTTAATCTTGCTAAAAAAATAGCTGCTATGCCTTCTGATAATGAATTAAGAAAAAAGTTATGGCTAAAAATTGGTAATTACGGATGCGAAAGCGAAACTTCATAGTTTATACCAATTCTTATTAATATTAATTTTAGCTGAATACGTGGTTCGAGAGAAAGATGATATTAAACAAGCAATGGAATTCTTGCAACATTGCGATATAGTCAAAATACAAGATATACTACCATTCTTTTCAGATTTTGTTACTATTGATCACTTTAAAGATGCTATTTGCAAATCATTACAGGTAATATAATGTCACATATAGCATTTAGTTATTAAATATATAAACAGATACTATTTATTTCCATTGTAATTCATAGGAATATAATCAACATATTCAAGATTTGAAGGAAGATATGCAAGAAGCAACAAAAGCAGCTGAAGATCTCAGGAAGGATATACAAGAATTTAGAACGAGGTAAATAGACAAATAGGTAAATAATGATATAAAATAGGTAAATAATGATATAATATAAGTGATTTTCTTTTTTAGGTGTACATTGGTACATGTAACAGATAAATGCAATAGCTGTAATATCCAATTATTATTACGACCTTTTTACGTATTTCCATGTGGACACGGATTTCATAGTGATTGCCTTGTAGCTGCATTAACACCTATGTTGTCAATGGATCAGAGAACAAAGCTAGTTGATCTACAACGTCAACTGACCGCTCTTTCTAACAGATCTGAAGACACTACATCAGCTGGATCTGCATATTTATCTATGAAAGATCAAATCAAGGCTGACATTGATGAATTGGTAGCCTCTGAATGTTTATATTGTGGAGAACTTATGATTGAGTAAATTATTTTTTTAAATTTATATTCTTCTAATAATTAA
>NW_017100177.1:1302999-1305355 GCF_001263275.1 Habropoda laboriosa
ACGTGCATTATAATTATTTGTAACTTTAAAAATAAAAAATTCGAACAACCATAAACTAACATAGAGTGTATACCTCACAATTTTGTATTTGTAAATGCATACATACATCGAAATATAAATTTATGTAATGTGTTATATCCTATCAAAAAGCATTCATTTCATAAGTTCGATATATATATATAATACTAATTATAATTTAATTTAGTTTCAAAAGTAGTTCAGCTTCCTTGTTTCGTTTACTCACGGCTTTGTTTCCGTGAATGTAATATCGTAATGGTTTATTTGTCCATTCTTCTCCATAGTTATCTATCCCTATTCTGCGACATTTGACAACATTCATTTCCTCCATTTCACCATTTTCAATCCACAAACTCTTCCAAGAGCACAAGGAATATTTACTATGACTTCTATAAAGCTGGAATGCCATACATAGTTTTGATGGACCATTACACAATTCGTGTGTTTTTAAATCTTTCAAAGGCTTTTTAGGTGCACTTGATGATCCCTTTCTAGTTCTGTGATTAGCCATATATTCAGTACCTTCTAATGGTTCTATAGCCCTTATTAAAACTGCACACCCCTCACCTAAAACCTTACCAAGAGATTTCTTTGTGGAAAATTATTAAATACAGAAGCTGGAAATTGTTAAATATTATAAGCATATTCTTCAGACTTAATATCTCTATGACTAACACTAGAACTTCCTAATACATAATATCTCCATATTTTTTGTTTATTATTCTTTGGGTCATTGGAATTTGCTGCTACAATGGTAGTTGACTTTATATATGGATCACATTCTATCCATAAATCACTGCATTTGTAAATCTTTTTTTGATTAAAGTTATCTTCATCAATAACAAAAGCCATACAAATTTTGGTTGGATTGTTACAAAGTTCATATGTTTTAAAATTTTGGACTTTTTCTACAAGTTTTTTTTCTTTCTTATTTTTTTCACATTGCATGTTTCGTAATAATTCCATATACTCAAGGCCAAGTATAGGTTCCACTGCTTTAATTAATACATGTGCTCCTGACTCTAAATATGTTTTGATAAAGTACTAGATATGCTTTGTTGCAATTTGTTTTAATTAGTTAAAACTAAACACAATATTCAGTATTCCTTTTTTCTTACAGTTTATATTCATTTTCTACTCACCTTGGCTAGATATGTTGAAACAGTGATACATTCCATATGTCATGTATACATATATAGTACCTGGTGGCATATACATTGGTATATTGCGAGGAGTAATTTTATTTTGATATGTGTGTGATGCTTTGTCAATTATTCCTAAATACCCTTCTGTTTCAACAATTCTACCTTTCAAAATAGTTCCATTTTCTAGGCAACGGACTAATATCTTTCCTAAATGTAAAAGCATAAAGCTATGTTACTATAAATGCCAATATTACATTACAATTAAGCAGTTAACAAATTACCCAGTAAATTTTGTGCTAATTCTTCACAGGGGCTATCAAAAAATGAGAATGGTAATCTATTTGAACATAGTTCCTTTTCCCATTCAGTTAATGGTGGATCCTCTAATTGTTTTAACTCTTCTTTCATCATTTTAAGATCCACCACTGCCCTAGGTTTATTTTTTGGAGGAAGTGTGTTTGGTTTAAGTTCCTCATCAACTTTTGTATTCCCTACATGCATAGATCATACAGAAGTATATGTCAAATATAATGTATGAATACTATTTCAAAAAGACTTACTGTCTCTCAAACTTTTTAAGTTAAGTTTACTCTTTTGTTTCTGTTCAGGATTTTTAACGTTTGCTAATGGAAGTTTTGATGTTTCTACCATGGCATTTAAACTTTGATTTTGTAAATTTTTATTTTCAACCACTGAATGTTGTTCAATATCCTAACAAAAATCATTAATTTTGTTTATGAAAAATTTACCTAAATAATTACTTAATTATAATATAGAAACAGAAAATGGGTAAACAACAGTGATAAGAAAAATACGTTTTTTCTATGACTCTGATCATTCTCTGGTTGAGTTTTTAATAAAACAGAAAAGTAAATACGTTAAAAAATAAAAATGAGTAAAAGAAGGAATAATGATGTATAAAAAAAAACGAGCAAGTAATTTTTTAACTTTTTATGAAATTTGGTACAAAAGAACTCGTTAATAACGAACCCCTGATTTCGTTGTCAATTCATCTGTGTTGGAATTGTCAGTGTTCCTTTTTTGGGTAGAATTTGTCTTTGAAGTATACCGTGTTCTCTTCATGAATAAAGTACAAGGCGCGAAACGAAACGCTATAAAACTGTCCAACATTTGCCGACTAACGTTCTCTACGAAAAATAATACAAACTGTAATACACTTTTTAATATAGTTT
>NW_017100177.1:1305401-1324486 GCF_001263275.1 Habropoda laboriosa
AAGTTTTCCCGCAAAATATAAAGTCAAACGTCAGTGCTACCACTACGAAAGGATAATAATTACAATGACCAAATAACTTTTAATCGTGCTACCGTACCAATTTCCCGTTTTAAAACTTGAACGGGAAACTGTCAGATTTGCAAATTTTTAAATAATAGGATAAAGTTTTACGTTTCTGCATGCGAACACAGCTTGGATATAGTGTATTAATTGATACATACGACTGTTTAGTATTCCACGATTGACGAAGGTCTTTATACCGGATATTACGTGCAACATTTATATTCTATGGAAGAACAATGCCAGGTATAATAAGAAACTATGTTTTACTCTTTTAATTAGGTACAGATTATATTTTGACCTATCATATGCGGATGCTATGCGTTTTAAGATGTATATTCGACTATTTTCGATGGAGATTGTTTTTCGAGACGAGTGAAATCTTAGATTGCGTATAGCGTCTATTTGGAGTTTACTTTTGTTGCATTTGTCGCAGCAAAGTGAAATATGAAGCGGCTGTATTGAATACCTGAAATAAAGTTTATGTTTCAATATGCATATTGTTATTCAATTATTATTTTGCAAAAATTCATTTCATTTGAAGCGTTTTATTATAAATATTTTATAATTCCTAAATTTGTTGGGTTAATGTAATAACACACGATGGCATGCCTGAAATCGAAAGTCGATATTTGATAAATTTCTCAAAGATCGATTCGAAATTCGAAAAATAATTCAGACAAAGCCGCGTTTCGACTAAATTTCATCGGGACAATTTCAGGTAATATCCTTAGGAGTATATTATGGAAAATACACAAATTTTTATTTACGTTATAGTACGATTCATTTTTCGCGCCAGAATTTTTGGCGGGAAGAGATATAATTTGGCGGGAACAGATATAATTTGGCGGGAATATATATAATTTGGCGGGAACATATATAATTTGGCGGGAATAGGTATAATTTGGCGGGAACAGATATAATTTGGCGGGAATATATATAATTTGGCGGGAACATATATAATTTGGCGGGAATAGGTATAATTTGGCGGGAACAGATTGTTGCTACGACAAACCGAAGAAAACGGGGTTACATTAACCCGGGAATAATTATATATCGTGTTACGGTATATAAAAATTAGCAAAAAAAATCACTCACGCTCGTTAACGTGTGAATAGACAACGTTCGAAACGTTAATGCCGTGATGCTGCAATATTGTTGTGCCCTAAGGATCATCATGCAAAGTTTTCTCTGGTAAATTGGCGGCAAATTGTACCATGGTACATTTAAGTAGACTACGTGTCCTATTTCTAAACTCTCTTGAACGAGAATTTCACCGGGCAAACACCATAACAAAAGTTGCAACCAAATCGAGGACAAATAAGATACGTATTTCAGAATATCGGTACGGGCGTCGTTATCGAAAACCGCGAATCCACTTAAACAAATTACTATTCCGCTTGTAAGAAGTTGTACGAAAACGATGGGAGTAAATAAATTATTCACATCATTCACCACGCTGTATAAAAGTAGCAGTATCATTAAATGTGTCGAATATTACGCGTTTAAAGGTGCGACAAAAGAAGAGAGAGAGAGAGAGAGAGAGAGAGAGAGAGAGAGAGAGAGAGAGAGAGAGAAATTGGTTACCAAACTGACGAACGTGGTAGATAGCAGAGGATCTCACTTACTTTATCATTCGTTGGTGATGACGAATGCATTTGATCAGGTCCACTTCTAATTTTCGCGAATAAACAGGTTTGACATTTGTTTCTACTCCCATTTTGCTGACCCACGTACTGATTAATTTGAATTGTCCAGATACGTGTAAAATCGTGGTCATACATGATCCATCCAAGCCTGAGGTTGAGGCGGCCACAAATGCAACCGCAATCAGTTGACAAACGAAAGCGATTTCGAAGAGAGGAGATGCTGTGATATCTGTTCCATACCTAGCAGCATTAGGTACCATAAATTAAACATTGAAATTAAACTATTTCGTATACTTCGTATAAAATAAGGAAATTCATGTCGATGATTTTTTGTTTTTTATATTTTACAGATAAAGCCTGAATTTCACGAAAACCCGATCTTATAATTCTAACAAACTACGCTAGTTAACTCTAGTATATTGACGAAATGCCTTCGATAGTACTAGTTTTGATTAGCTAGGTCTGACTTGAAAGTTAGGAATCTACTGAAAGTATTCGACGACCAATACAGCAAGATAATCAAGTGGAAGAGGACAAGTTTTACCAGACTTCGAAGGGCAAGTGTTTGCTCTTTTCAGCGTTGCTGATGTTGTATTCGATCATGAAATAATCGTGGGTCGCAGCAAACGTGAATGTGAACACGTTCCACATGCAGGCCGAGTAAAAGACTATTGTAATTGTTCTTGCCCAATAAGCGAGATTTTCGAAGTTCTGTCTCTCTTTGGGATCGTCGGTAGAATGCCACAGATCACGTATTTCGTAGTAAAGTCTGTAGGTTTTATCCCTTCTCATTATTAGGTAAATCGTTTTGAATAACGATTGCCCGAGTGTTGTTAAAACGCATCCTACTCCTGGTTTCAGAAGGAAGTGGAAGTTCATTGTACCCGCGAGATAGGATGGATTGGAACTTGGATTAATTCTATTTAGACTTGCCTGCTAGGATCCTTAAGTTGCCCCAATTCGATATTACCATCATAATTTCTGGCACTAACATGCTATTGAGTGCCACTAATCCGAATATCAGCCGAAAGTATGCGAATAGTTTGGTACGCGTTGAACTTTTCTCGTCGATAGGCCAGACACCGGCCATACCGCACAGGATTTTATTCGGTAGTATATAATAGTCGATCGACGTTTTAGAGGGTTCTTTCATGTTCTCCCTTTTGCGAAATTGCATGCGTGCCTGTGATCGAAACCTTTTTTCTCACATGTGCCGCCAATGTCTCCCAGCAGGGAATTCTTTATAACACTATTAGAGGCTAGATAGTAAAACATAAGGTTTTATTTACGTTTCCCCTTCGCTGCAACCGTGTGCAATATTAATGTAATCATTCTGCAACTGAGTCGCTCCCTGCTTCATCTGTTTCTGATATACCGTCTGACGAATAGTTGATGATGTAAGTAGATATTCAGGCCTATACGTAAATTGATATTAAAGTTTCCCGTGCAACAAAATTAAACTTTCAACTCGCTAAGCATGTACTTACAAAGTTGGAACAGATTGTTCGAGAAAAACGATATCAAAGAATGGTTCTTTATTTCTATTACTTCTGCATTGTGTCTTCGAAGAAATAAGGTTTCATCGCGTTAACGTTTCAAATAGTATCAAATATACCTTTACGTTTGATGATAATCATACTTTAGCCCTTCTCTTCCAACAGAGATGTCTCTTTCTAGATATCGAGCTTTTTATCTATTGCGCATATATCTCTGTGATTTCTTCTCTTCACGTATATTTTTATGGATCTCTTACCAAGGGATGCTCACCAATATTACGATAACATTAAGTACAATAATAGTGGTGATAATAAAAAAGTGAATTTAAATTAATTTAGTGTATTTTTGAGCATTATTTCGTGGAAATGTATGAAGTGAAATGTAACAGGGGATGAGTGAGTCTTGAAATGGTAAATTACACTTTATACAAGCAGATAATTTCTTCGTTTTGCAAAATAAAGTTAAAAAAAAAGTGTGTGATACACTGTCACTTTTTTATCGCTCGCTGTATTTCTAACAGACTTTTGCCCGCCGTTTCTGGGATTAAAAAGTAGACGTACGGTACAGAGAATAGCACGCAAATACTGTAGCTCCAGTACACGAATTTGTCACCAACCAAGTCTAAATAGGGCTGATACGTTTTTGCACTTACAAACGACAATACCGCGTTGCTGGAAGATACGCATAACGAGGCCATGTTTTTAATATTTGCCGTGAACATCTCACCTAACAGAGTGCTTGGAATCGGTTGTAGCCCCGAAGACATGGACAGATTGAATGTTAATAAAGCGACTATCGGTAACCATGTCAATGTTGCAGGATCGAATTCCAACGAGAGAAGATGAAAATGCAACCCTAACAGCGCCAAGGACAACGACGTTCCTATACCGGACATTATCAAGAAACATCTTCTGCCCAATTTGTCGACGAGCAACGTGGCTGATAAACCAGCGATGATCGTAGAAAATCCAAGGATCATCACCACGAGGCTTGGTCTCACGGTGATTTCGCTTTTCGTCAGAATGATCTCTGCGTAGGATGTCAGCGCGCTGTATCCACTGAGATAGGAGAACACGTAGACACCGACCACGACGAGGGCTTTCTTTAAATTTTCTGAAATAAAGCAGAGGAAAAAATTGTTAGCTGGTCGTATCGCTATCCTTATTACTTTCTTAAGTTCGATGCTTAAAATTTTCATTACGTACCGGGAACACAAGGGATAGGTACGAAGAAGCTTTCTAAAGTTGTTCACGATTAGTTTGCAGATATTCGAAAAGAGGGGAGACTAAACTACGGAATACCGCGTTTAATAGATACGATGAACGTCGGCTTAACTGATATTAATTTTCGCGGGAACAATTTTGAATATTTAATAATTATATCGAGAGCGAAGTGTTAGCGGCGAAACACGGAATTTCTGCGAGGAATTCAAGTTGCTGACGGTAAACGGTGGTGAAACTCTTTTGTATTATAACTTATGTTACGGCAACGTTTAAGCAAAAGAGAGAAGAAAGAAAGAGAGATAAAGAGAGAGAGAGAGAGAGAGAGAGAGAGAGAGAGAGAGAAAGAACAGAATCATGGGTACTTGGTATAAGAAATTCCTTGAACTTTATGAAAATATTAGTTTCAGCCCCGTCGACGAATTCTTGAAGATCTCGCATCTCGGCTTTGACGTCAGCTTCTCGCCTAAACCACTTCAAGGATTCTTCGGCCTTGTCGATATCCCCATGCAGGAGATAATGGTAGGGTGATTCGGGTATCAAACTGAAGAGGATTATGAAGAGAATATTCGGAACGAGACTCACGTAACCGAACATCTCCATGGACAAATAAGGTCCTATTGAATTGCCCAAGAACAAACCAAAGGAAGACGCATTCACGTTCATGGATATCTGAAGACGTGATCACAAGTATCACTTTATCGGATAGGAAATCTGATTGAGAATATTCGTATGGATGAAAAGAAAAAAATTGCACCGCTTTAAGAGAATCGTTTTAGCCAATTTAATTTGTACGAGAAGATAAGAACGTCGAGTTAATTTTCTTCTTTATAAAAATTGTTAATCGTTTACTCGATTGAACGATCTTTTCTTTCCATTTATTTCGATAGCGGAGAATTTTCTTTAGAGTTTTACGTGATGCGAGGATAGAAGTAACAAGAATTTACCAGTGATCCACGAATTTTCGGATTGGCGATCTCGCTTAGATATAGAGATAAAGCAGACCATATCATCCCCGACCCGATTCCCGAGCAAAACCTGGACGTGTAGAGCCACATGACCGATGTGGCACAAATGCTGAATACCCAGCTGGCTGCCAATGGTACACCACCAAGTAGAAGCACTTTCTTCCGTCCAATATACTCTGAAGATGATGTTGCGACATGTTAAAGTTAGATTTACCTGAGAACAAGATCACCACAACTCAGAACTGATGATCGTTTACTGGGATCATTGAATTCTAAAAGTGTATCTTTCTTTCTCAACACTGATTTTTCTAACGATATTACCATTACTTTCGTTTTGCATTCAGTTTTGCTACGTACCACAATTTCGTATCATGTTTTTCTACATGTGAGTGCTGAGTCGTGGCTGCCTTGTTCTTATTCAATTCTCGATTAACAATGTTGATCGTCCATTCTTCGCCTTGCTTGGTCACTTGATCATGTGCTGCAAGAGAGGTTCGATCGGATCAAGCACGATCTACGTGTGTAATTAATTTTCGAAAAGTTCACTCAACATTTCCTGGTAATATTCAAGAACAAGGGTTCAAACGAACGTTTCTCAAGTTCAAGTATGTATATGTCCTTTGTAAAGTACCATCGGACAGTGTAAATTAACGGATCTGACCGGATGAATTTTCTGACAGTGAGGAAACGACCTTACCTTGACACAGTGCACTGAGCAAAGCGCCAGCGAGCCGACCAAGATTTAAAAGGGATGCTACCCAGGACGCTTCGGTATCTGTCAGTCTCAAAGGCACGTTCGCTTCCGTTGATGTCAGTTGAGCCAAGTACGGCGATGCCCAACCATTCGCGAGACCACTTCCGATAACAGCTAGGCTGACTGTCACAGAAGGCCATGAAACAGTTGTGTCAACGGATGCGAGAGTAATTTCATTAGCTTATTCATAGACATATAGGTCTGCAAGCGCCTTGATGCACGGGATACGGCGCATTTTGATGCGCTAGGGATTGGTGCTATAGCGTTTTGATCAAGTTTCATGTTAGGCAAACATCGTGCACTTGAACTATCAGATGACATTGTGATGAAACAATTTTCTGTTCTATGAATATTGATTTATTCAAATTCAACCTATTCGTTAGTGATATAAATCAGGAAATGTTTGCTCACGTGTATGCAAATTCATTTAAGATTGTTCAAATATTTTTTTCTTAATCGTTTTAACGGTGATGTTAGGCTTCAGTATACTCACGTGTACCGGTAGCCAGTAATTGTGGCCAGATAGTGATCTTTTTAACCACATCTTTCTTCAGGCTCTCGTCAGGCATCTCGGTCCTGGGTGTTAGACGAGATGTGCAGGATGTAATGCCTGCCTTACCTAGTCCGCTGAAGTTTCCCGAACTGACTCATGTAGTTCATGAAACTTCTATCAGGAAGAAGAGTTTGATCATTATGTATGCAGCATGTGTTTGTCTCCGAGCGTGGCGCATAAAAATGTGTTATCGCGGAAATTTCTACGGTTATATTTTTCTTATCTTCGACTATCCTTTTCTGTTTATAATCGGAACATGGTGTTAATCATTCCTGAAAAACATCGGTCGACGTAAACATTAGCTATCCGTGATTGGCAGTTCTGCACCGTTATCGCGAGATCACGTCACAAATAGCTAATGACAATATTAAGAGTCACTGTTTCGAAATTTATTGCTGCTACGTGGAGGATTGACTCGTCACCGTGGAATTGTCCCAGATACATTATAGGATGTAGAGAGAACGCTATGGTACAATTATAATTATTTCGTACATAAAAAGCTGTGTAGAAATGTGTTTGAAAACTTTGCGCTTCATGTAGAGAGTGTTACGTGATATTTTCTCACAGACTATTTTTAATTAATTTCCTAGAAAACAGAAAATTGTTTTTTCACGATACACCCTATATGCTTGACAAATGCGAGTACCGTTAATTTGGCTGAATGAAATTTGTAATTCAAGGTTGTTTCACTGCAAAATTCAATGTATATAGTATAAGAAGTGGTACTATTAACTCATATATTATTAATGTCATATTTTCACCGGTTTCACTGTAATAAAGTATTTCTTAATTTCAGAATTAAAATCGCTGAAAATGAAGAAGGAACAGTCGGTGTCGAGCGATACGAGTGTTCCAGATCCTTTGAACGTTTTCGCGAAGAAAATCGAACAAAGAGTTAGCGTTCATTCAGAGAGAAGGTGAAATAAACTCATTTTCAGTCATTTTATCGCATACAGATACAATTTTAATTATCTGTTATATTTCATTTTTATTTTTATTTTATCGTAAAAATTATTTTGTCGTAATATCACCAGGAAAGTAACTGCGAAAGAGATATTGACAGCATTGATGCCAGCTCATAGTCAATTAGGTTGCTTACCATTAATCTCGAGCTCAGAAAAATGTAACGAGACGAACGATAAGGCTAGGAAAATTTTTGAAGATTATAATGGCAGTGATACTGATAAAAAAGTTGACGAAACTCTTAAAAAGGTCTTTAGTAAGTTAAATAATATATTTCAAGGTACACGTTTACGATGATTATTTTAAACGTTAGTGTACCATAAAATGTTAATTGGAAAAGTACAGAAACAGCGATCACGTCGGTATATTATAAAAAAGTAATTACATTTTCAAAGATGATATTGACGAAAGAATGGAAGACGAAGAAGAAGAAGAAGGAGAAGAAAGTGAAATACAATGTTCCACTAGCGTAACGGATGAATTAGAATTGTCTTTTGATGGTAAATGGCTAAGGAAATGTTTTAAATTACCATTGAAAATGGCAATTAAGGAAATTGTATCAAGGAAACCTTGTGACCCAGTCGGTTATCTCGGATTCTGGTTGTTAAATTATAGAAGATGTCAAGAGCGTAGTCGGTGGCAATTAGAGAAAGATAATGAGCTGAATTATTTCCGGTCTTTGATTGAAGAACCAGTATGTGCTGTTACTAAAATTTTCATATTTCATCGTTCTCCTACTTTGTTGCTCTTTCGTAATTAGAAATATTAGGACATCTTTTAGTGCAAGTAGAAATAAGATTAACAAAAATAATATGGTACAGTAATTTGAAAAAAAGTATGTTATTATTTTTTGCTTTTGCAACATCTGATAGGATCATTTCATATAAATAGAAACTTTTCCACTTTTGAGCAAGAGAAGGGCAATTTAAAATAATGTTTCAGGTATCTAAGGGGGAGGAAGTTTCAGTAGACTATGGAGAAGAAGAAGAGGAAATGCGTGATATGAATTTTAAATATTACGATACCGCGCATATGTCAAAGTAAATTTTTAATACAATCCTGTTTCGTAACTTTGACCATTTACACAATTATCATAATATTTCAATACATCTGATCATTTCTGTGATCTGTTTGTTCAATCGAAGGTGAAGAAAGATTTGCTGCGGTGGTATTTAAAAATTTTATTTCGATTTATACAAGGAAGTAAATTTTTTTTAACGCAGTAACCAATTCCGTGATTAAGGGAAAAAATAAAGGAAAAATTATGGAAAATAAAAGAAGAAAATAAAGAATATTTTAATTTTTACTTAATTGAGAAATGGTAAAATTTGAAAATACATTTCCACAATGCGATAACCGGGTTTAAAGAAATGTTAATCGTCGGTTCAAAAACAAATTTTCATTTATTCCGTTGTCTTTATTTATATCACAGTTTTATATCACAGCTCGTTCCCATTTCCGTACCAACAGGTCACTGTCTGACCATACGATACTCTTCTTCCCTTAAATCGACAGCGCGGTCCATTGAAAGTTCGCTACACGGTGACCAGGTGTCTCGACAATCGACGAGATTGTTCAGGGAAGCCGCGTTCGTATAGTCTCGTGTGTTTCCGCCATCGGGTCGCGGTTCCCATGCGAAGCTGCGCTCAGTCCGAATCGCGCAGCCGCCCCTGTTGTTCGGTGCGCGGTTAATCGAAAACGCACGAAATCGGACGCAAAGGGAAACGAACAACATTATCCCCGATCACGTGCGATCGGTATTATTCCAGGTATGACGAGTATCGGCTAGCAGGAGGATGACGTTGGCTTGCCACGATACGAACGTTGCAGCAAGACACGGTACGATTCGATTGTTATTGACGCGAGGGTTGGTTGCGCGGCCATGCCAGTTGTCGGGTCAACGGCTTAGTCGCCAGATGGCGCGGCGTTCGTTTCGGTCCACCCTGCCTGCGCTGGAATGCCCTCAGCGAGGAGCCTGTCGACGCTGCCGTCTTTCGTGGAGCTTTTTTCCACGCCACGATCAGGTGACCGGGCCGAGGCCCTTTTCGGACCCTACTTATCGTTCCCCAGCCGCTAAGGGACATCGGTGAAGGGACACGCGACCGTGGAAACGGATGTAAGGACGCGCCAGCCGGGTGGTCCACTTTACGCGTTAGGAGGTGCTGTGTTGTGTTGTGCACCAGAAGGCGGTTCCAGTGCACTCTGCTCGATCGTATCTCACCATTCTAAATCGTTCGTTAGTGTGATTCCGTCTAATATCGGTGCTGTTGGCGTGTATTGTACAGCAACTGTGCGGTGGATCGACGATTATCAACCGAGCGAAGAGGACGAGGACGCGGCGGGCGACCGAGTTAAAGCGGAACACGGGAGTGTCGTCCACCATTTTGACTGCGCGAGGTTATTCGATGTGTGCACCACTCTCGTCGCACGTTCGCTGTTTTCGTGCTTCGTATAGCGGTGGATCGTTCATAATGTGCACGGAGTTGTCGTTATATTCGAGGGACGATCGGGAACGGTGTATGGAGAGGTAATGGTGATAAGATGATCCGTTAAAAGCGATGGTAAATGGAGCAAGGCGAGGGCTGTTTTCCTCGTCGCAATCTCGATGCTGTCAGCTGGTCGTCTTCGAGTGTCACATACCTGGAAATTGACTGTGAACGGGGTTTTCAACGATCGAATCACCGGTTACTGTCATCGGAACCGTGGAAACTGGAGGTGTCGTCAACGTTGTTCGTGGTGAATCGTGGTGGAATGAAAAAAAACGATGTCGCTGGAAAGTGGGTTACCATAAGTGCCGTCCCTGCTGTTGGTGGAAAGCGACGTTCACGGGTATCCTGTGCGATTAAGTGGCCGTGTTCACGTTACTTTTACGTATAACCCACCGTATGGTATTCTCGAACGAATCAGTGAGAATTGGTGCAGCTGATCGGGGGGAAACGACGTGTCCGAGGGAACAAACAGGCTGTGTTGGAACATCTCGAGTGCCATTAACCTCGTTTCGTGGCCACCTCGCGGCGGATCATTCTTCGTACGCGATTTTCCAACGGACTCCGAGTTTATCGTCGTTTTAAACGTAAAGAGATGGGAGATGGGCGGTGCGATTGACGACAAGCGGCCAGCGAAGGGGCGAGTCCCGGGATCGTGGGCAAGATCCACCACTTAGTTAAATTTATTCGCGTTTGAAACGCGGGAAATGACGGGTACAATCATGGACGATCGAACTTGGCGCGTCAAACTGTAGACAACACGGTTGCAAAAAAGGGGAAGAGTGACGCTGCGCGGCGTGCCTATTTTTTTTCGTCCTCGATGATTTTTTTTTTTCTTTTTATCATGTTGCTGTAACGACTGTGTATATGCACACACACACGCATACGTACACAAGCGTGCACGCTTGGTTATTATGTTACGGTGAACTGTTTTACGGTCAGAGATAAACATTGGCGAGGGGGAATGGCGTGAGAGGAAGGGAGGGGAGAGGAGGATGGAGACCAGATGACTTTTCTTTTCCGCTGATCCACGGGATGGGATCCTATGGCGTAGTTGTAGATGTTCTCGTGCGATTATTATTCGACTGAAGTGAACTGGTTTCGGTGTGCTCGATCAGTGTTCCGAGTGTGTGCCGTTTTTGTCGCCGTTTTGACGAGGATTACGTGTGCTGCGCACGTTACTCCGGCCCATCACAGACATGTGAGTACTTGTCACACGCGTTTTTTTTAAGACACTCGGCGGCTGATATATGCTGCTAAACATAATTAAGGGATCACACTCTGTGCAAACAGTTTTATCAGTTTGGCAAAGATGTAAGGCGTGTTTTGTAGGAGTTGAACTTTGAGGAAAAATTAACAGGTACACGTGCCGTTTCTTTCTTTCATTTCGTGATTCATTTATTTCTTTCGGTGATCCACGGATTTGAATTGTTTGGAAATGTGACATCTTAATTGTATTTAACAGTGTATTTTAGTAGAAATGTCTTATTAAGTCTGTTGCACAAAATGTTTCCGTTTTTTATTTATGAAAATATTCTTTATTGAGAGTATAATAAATTATAGATAGGTTATGTTGTTCATTTGTACAAATTAGAGTTTGAAAGGGTAAAAAAAATATAAGACTCTGTTAAGTCTGTTGCACAAAAAGTTTCCATTTCTTTTTTATGAAAATATTCTTTATTGAAAGTATAATAAATTATAGATAGGTTATGTTGTTCATTTGTACAAATTAGAGTTTGAAAGGGTAAAAAGAATATAAGACTCTGTTAAGTTTGTTGCACAAAAAGTTTCCATTTCTTTTTTATGAAAATATTCTTTATTGAGAGTATTATAAATTAGATAGGTTATGTGATTAATTTGTACAAATTAGAGTTTGAAAGGGTAAAAAGAATATAAGACTCTGTTAAGTCTGTTGCACAAAAAGTTTTCATTTTTTATTTATGAAAATATACTAGCCAGATTGATTTGTACAAATTAAACTTTGCAAGGGAAAAAAACCCAAGATTCCAAGGAGAACAGTCTGTTTAGAGCTAGACACATTGTGAACCCAACTCCATAAAAACCAACACACACCAAAAACTACACAAACTACTACAAATTTTATAACAGATTTACTAAAGTATTTTATATAAACACTCCCTGTTAATAAACATTAACCTACTCCTTAAACGCTACAACTCACATCACAGAAATAACAAATTTCCAAGTACACAATTTCAATTGTACTTCCATAAAAGCACATAGCACAAGATTTGACTTATCCTAACAGCAACAGTTATCAACATTTAGTGGCACATGCAGCTTAGAGCTATCTCTAATATTAGAAGCTTCCTCGAAACTTCCTCGCCATTATCTTCAACCCTCAATTACCATACATTTAAATATTTATAGGAAAAAAGTTTATAGCGGACTGTTCAAACAGAAACGCTGTCCTCTCTCTCCCTCTCTCTTTTTCTCTCTTGGTGCAAAGTGTTTCCTAGTCGCGCGAGAGTTGAAGCATTTATTACTCCTTTATGAACGCGAACGGCCTATATAAAGCAACTTCCGCGTAGTGTCTTCTTCATAATGTAACGATGGAAATGTTCTCGCGTGGAAAAAAAAAAGGGCGCCTTTAATAAAACTGCCGGTTTATCGCCGTTTTGCTAAACCTTCGTTTGTCGTTCGGGAGTAGCGAGAAGCGAGGGAGAACCCCGTACATTGAAAGTTTAATGTGAAATCATCGAACATGGAAAGCTGGCGACATTCCAGTTCCTCCTGCCGTCTCTCAAATCCGTTCTCCACTACAACCCTTTATACAGTACTGGTTCACGTAACACGTGTTCAGCTGTGTACGTGACATACGTTGCGGGCATAGGTAGCCCTGCATAACTGCACACGGAATTGAATTATTGGAGAATGTAAATTGAAAGTCAACATTATTTGGAGACTTATGAGGTGGGAGGTAGAACGTGAGCTGTTGGTTTAAACAAGATTGCTGTAACGATCTCCTTTTTTTTTTACTTTCTTTGGTTAGGTTAGGTTAGGTTAGGTTAGAGGAAGGAGTATTATGGTAAAATTTGAGGAATGTTTTTGCACACCTGTGGAGATTTTCTTTTATCTTTCGGGTAGTCGAAGGAGTATTAAGTATTCTGTGCAAGTAGGTTTTTTAGGGAAATGGAATAGTTAATAGTGTGTTGTGTTAGGGAATGTGTTTTATCTTTGTTTTTACACACCTGTAGGGATTTTCTTGGTTTGGGGTGTTTGAAAGAATATTAACTCTTTTGTGGAAGTAACTGTTCTAGAGAGACAGAAATGATAACACAATTTATTATATTAAGAAGTGTGTTTTGTCTTCAAAGAGATTTGTTTGAAATTATTGCCAACAGATTCTTGGAATCTTCTTCAGGTAGTTTTCAGAGAAAAGGAAATATTTTGGGAAAGATTTTAACACTTTTATGGTACTAACCTTATTTTAAAGAAACAGAACTAATATATCTTGTCTTCAGAGTCTCCATTTGTTTGAAATCATTGTCAACAGATTCTTAGAATCATCCTCAGGTAGTTTTCAGAGAAAAGGAGATATTTTTGAAAGGATATTAACACTTTTATGGAAGTAACTTTTTTAAAGAAACAGAACTAATATTGTGTCCACAAAGAGTCTCCATTTGTTTAAAATCATTGTCAACAGATTCTTGGAATCTTCTTCAGGTAGTTTTCAGAGACCTCTCAGGAATATTTTTGAAAAGATATTAACATTTTTTTAAAGAAACAGAACTAATATATGTTGTCTTCAGAGTCTACATTTGTTTAAAATCATTGTCAACAGATTCTTAGAATCATCTTCAGGTAGTTTTCAGAGAAAAGGAGATATTTTTGAAAGGATATTAACACTTTTATGGAAGTAACTTTTTTAAAGAAACATAACTAATATATCTTGTCTTCAGAGTCTACATTTGTTTAAAATCATTGTCAACAGATTCTTAGAATCATCTTCAGGTAGTTTTCAGAGAAAAGGAGATATTTTTGAAAGGATATTAACACTTTTAAGGAAGTAACTTTTTTAAAGAAACAGAACTAATATATTTTCTCCACAAAGAGTCTCCATTTGTCTAAAATCATTGTCAACAGGTTTTTAGAGCTCTCTTCAGCTGGTTTTCACAGACAAAATAATTTTTCCTCAGCACCCTGTATAATACAGAAAACGTAAACGGGAATGTTAGATTTTTCATTCAGCCAACGGAAGTTACAGAGTCTGGAAATAGGTAACTTATTTTACCTTTCAGAAGTCAATTACATTAAGTTAAGTAACCTGATCCTGTTACGCGAGTTTACTGTTCATTGACAACAAGGAATTCAGGTTCATTAATTCCACAGGGTAATTAGCGAAGGATGAATATAACGAAATTTGCATCTATGTTAAAGGGCGGTCCTTTGACGAGATAGATTCCTCCGTGAAAACTCGCTTAAGACTGTTTTAAGGGTTGCCATTATTCAGAAAGTATCGAGCGTAAGAAATGACCTACCAACTTTCTAACAGATTTGCATTACATTCTTTTCTCTTTTCTCTGCCGGGGAAGCTTTTGAAGTAGAGTACAGAGGAAGCTTTCTGGATTTTACATAAGGTGTTGATAAATGTACATAACTTCCCTCCCCCCAAAAAAAGATGCATGGAACATTTCGTAAAAGTTGTGAAACATAAATTTTTCAACATAATCTTTCTTTCGTTTTCGCTTACCTCGTTGAGTAAGCATAATGCTGAACATTCAGAGGTGTCTTACATTTTGTCTCCTCTCATCTGGGATATTTTTGTAGGGCGAACATCTCTTTGATTAACAATGGAGTTAATTACAAGAAATAATTACGCTCTAATTACCAAGTCTTCAGATTTCAATAATTCCATCGACGTGTATATAACGTACATTCTTTCTCTCGTTGGCTTCATTTTGCCATAATGCCTTTTTCCTTTTTTTTGTCTTCTTTTTCGCTGGTTGATTTCGCTGCGAGGAGGTAATCTGTGTCTATTTACGGACTTAATTGTGTTCCATAATGTTGTCCAACCTTCCTCTTGCAATATCTGCTGCCAGGAAAATCCCTTAACCCGATTGGCCGACCTATTTTAGTGTTAACCACTTTATAATTCGTCGTACTGCTCGTTTCGAACAGTCGATGGATTTTTTACTTCGATTGTTAATTACCGCATGTTGAGTTTATCGAAGGGGGAGGTATCGATGTCGTTTAAAATTCTATCGATTTTATTGGCACACTTTACACGTGTGGAACACGTGGACGAAACCACAATCCTGAATTATTTATGTACTTTTGGAAGTGACGTGGTGCAAATGATTACTCGCAAAGTGGGTAACAAAAATATATTTATTCAAACGTAATGTTTAAGCTAATTTCAAATGTAAACTACATGATGCGCGTGCAGAGAAGCTCTACGACAAAAGGCCTCGTGCCTTTTTCGGGGCTCCCTTAAGTAGCCCCTTTTCCCTGGGAAGGTCCCAGGAAGTGAATGCGCGGGCCTGCATTGCCTAGGTAATACTCTTGTCATCGAGGACGAAGAAACTCGGAGATGTTTGGAAAAACATCTCTCGATTCTTCGCCTCGAGGGCCAAGAGTCGCCAGGCCTAAGTGCGTGGCCCCCCCGTGGCGGTCGCCACATATTATTTATTTTCAAGATTTTTCAACAGTGTAATATATTTTTTATTCTTATTTAGGTATTCTCGTATTTCATTTTACTTCGTTGTTACAATATATGAAATTTCCTAATTCTTCCTTTGTCCAAAAAATCCACATCGTGGAGAAGTGTTTGATCTTCCCACGAGACGTGACATCTTCCTCTCAGCTTTGCGTTAAATCCATCCACTTTCTTTATCTCTTATAAAACGCATACTAAAAATTGCAATTCACAGAGACCCTTTCTTCTCCCTCTCGCGTGAATTATTTTTTCCAAGGAGAAACATCAGGCTCCGAGGTACAATCGTACCATTTTTACACGCACATTTTCGGAAACCTTATCATTCACAGATTTCTTTGCAACAGCCGCCTCTAATTATCTGTAACGACAGTAAAATGAAGGGCTGTTAACGCGCCGCCATATATAGCTGCAATTTAAAAATCAATAAGCCGCAACAGTATGTTGCTCGCGTGTTTATTGAACGTTTTCCATGTATACTGGAATAACTTAACGTTATTCTATCGCAGATAATAACAATCCTTCACCGTATTAAATCCCCCTCCGCGATATAACGTTGCGGCGAACTTTTACATGCCCCGCCAACAGTGTAAACAGGAGAAGTAGTAAAACGCGAGCTATAACAGCCTTTTGGGATCAATATTCAAGCTCAAAGGGCTACGAACCGACAGAAGGTCTTACACACTTCCCTTTCGACGTTCCCTTCTCCACCAAAATTCTTCCTTCTCCCCCTTTCGAGAAACTTTCTTCCACGCCTGCCAGTCGTTTCGATAGTTCCAAACTTTCGCCAAACTTTTTCTCCGCTCAGAAATAGTATCGCACCTTCTAGTACACCTTACGAACCAATTAATCTGTAGCGGCCCTCTGCCACCATAGGGAGGGACTAACCACGAGTTCTCGCTAGTCCTCATAAAGACTCCTATTTGTATGTATATACACTGTTAGGTTTTCTGTAGAAACGGTTTATGGCACGATCGACCGGGAACGGTTATTTTTTAGTTGAGGATTTTCGTTTATTGCTTGCACGGGTCTCGTTACCTCCTCCGAGGGTCACTAGAATTGCTTTGCTAGATTTTTAGTAATTTGTGTCCCTCGCGCTCAATTGCCTACGAACATGCCATAAACGGCATATCTGTATGTAACGGTCCGCTTGCCAATGAGTCACCCGGAGGAAGTTCCAGATTTTTGGGACTTTCCGTCCATCCCTTCCAAGGTGACAACGCGCTAAGGGCGCACTGGAAGGGAGGTGAAGATGATACTAGACACGCTGATTGGCAAATGCAATTGTTCACCGTTAACCAAGCAGCGTGTCCTAACAAAAATTCCCTCTCACGGAGGTCCGACGTCGGAGAGTCAGGCCGAGGAGTCGTAGAACCACCACAAGGAGAACCAAGGAGCAACCAGTTCAATCTACAAGTCCCAATCATATTGGGTGGTCTTTCGAATCATTATCCAGACGGCACAACATCGTGCAAGCACTACAAGGCTCGAAAGTTCATCGCCATAACCACGGGCATTAACATACACCTTCCGACCTGAGTCCTTTCCGCGTCTAAGGCACGGGTCTCCTAGATAGCGTCGAGGTCCAGGACGAAACGCCCTACCTTTCCTTTTCCGCCTATCATCTATCACTTTCCTACCTCCCTAGTTACACGTTTGTCGTCGATTCCTCTGATCAAGCCGCGTGATAAAAACCTTCTCGAACCGACGAATATCTCCCGGTCAAATACGATTTGTCAGCGATAGATAGAATAGAAGAGTTGGAGGAAGTTTTCTCTAGGACAAATGTCTAGGAATTTCGCGTGACGTAAAATTCTTCGATTCCCTCCTTCGTTCTATACTCGACGCTTCTCGATGTTCCTACGAAAGCCACGTTTGGCGCATCGTTTTATCAACGCTGGCTAAGAGTGCACGGACACTGTTAGCAAAGTATTCCATTCGGGTGGGATGGAAGTGTTGGTGTAGGAACCCGTGTATCACGGACCGTTTTCATTTTGCCAACTGAATATGATTTGCCATGCGGATGGGTATGTAGGTTAGCGCTTTCGTACTCTTTCAACTACGCCCTGTAAAAGCGTTATATACACGGAGGTAGAAGAGTGGTGGTGGTTGAAGAGCGGGAACAGTTCGTATCAGCGGGGTCTGCGATCTTCTTTTCGCTTCTTCTCCCGTTTGTACAGCGATTCCCGTGGAATAAAACGACGTTTTCCTATTCCCGAGGACACGCGGGGGATGAAGATGCTTCTCGTGAAGCGGCAGAAATGCACTTGTCGCATCTTCGACGCCGGGAGATCTTTCGTCTTTGAGGTCGTGTCTGAGAATTTTAAGGTCTTCTCTCCTGGCAAAGTCTTCATCTATGACGAGGTTTTATTAATTACCCGGGATCCTTGGTGGGAGATAATTGAGAACAGCTTTACCTATAGCTCTCTCTCTCTCTCTTACACGTTAAATAGCGTGGAGAGAAAAAAAAATGAAATTTCGTATGTTCGTCGTGGAAGTTAATTGAGTTTTCCTCTCAGTTCACTTTTGGCACACTCGTGCGAAAATACGAATACGATTGCAGCAAATTGAACGGTGAAAACCTCTCTCTCCCTTTCTTCCTCGTCCTTCTCCGTTTCCTTTCTTCTTTCCATCCAGTTCCTTCGTAACGCAAGCACTTCACGTCTTTTCGTTCTTTCATTTTCCACCAAGCTAGTATAGCCCTTTCTTTTAATTGAGCCTGCAAATCTGAAGAACCAGGCTTGGGAGAGCCGAGAGAGGGAGAGAGCTTTACGAGCTCTGCCTGTAATTTCATTTCTGTTTAAATACAATTTTAGTCCCCTCTTGTTTATAACTTTTAAACTGCTTTATTTCTCGACGCGCGATCCCTCGGTGCGTATCGTTGCGAGTCCATTTCCCGGGAATTTAATATCAAAGTTGGAAACTAGCTTGGAAACGGAGCTGCTATGAATATATATATATATATATTTCGAGCATAGATCGAAGAAAGGAATATTGCTCTTTCATCGAGTAGTTGAAATTAACGCGAAAACTCGTCGACTTTCAATTTTCTTTTTTTTTTAACGCACGTATTGTTTGTTCTTTTCGTTGTTTGCGATGTCTCGGTGAAAGGGATAAACAGGCGGAAGGAGTCTGTTTGAGTTCGTTTCGCAGTTAACACGATTAGGAAGGTAACAGAGAAGTACTAAGAGACTCGTCCTTTACAGTGTTCAATTTTAATACAACCCGGCGTGGTATTATTTTCAAGCACCGTAAATT
>NW_017100177.1:1324521-1341038 GCF_001263275.1 Habropoda laboriosa
AGCTTTTCCCTCCTCGATTCTCTTGATTTTCCACGGTGTCGTTTTGCTTTTACCTTTCGAGCAATTTCTTCGCTCGAGTAATCGACCTCGATATTTGGATTTTATTAACCAACGATACGGCAGTAGGAATTTACTCATTCTACGGATAGTTTTCGTTGGAAACGTAGGAATAATTCGGCGTAATCTTCGTTTGAATATGAGAAACAATGAATTTCGTCGAAGTAATTAAAAAGTTCCTTTTATTCGATGAAATATTGTGGATTCTTGGATTCAGATTGCGAAAAGCCTTTGATTTACGTATTGACATTTTTCTGTTTAATCTTTACACATTCGACAGCACTCAGCAGGGTCGGAAATTTACGAAGGTATCACGCTTTCCTTTTTACTGCCTTCTATTCCAGCACAATAAATTATTAAACTCGTCGTGGGTATAATGGTGAAACGCATTATATCAAAGAATGCTCGGTTTTACTTTATGGAGAGGAGACATACAAAAAGGCCCCTTTACGTACTGACAATACACAGTAAATCGTAATATAATAAATAAAGAAATTTCTAGATCTGTCTCATACAAAATACAAAAAATTTTAATTCAGTTCCTCGGAAGCAATAAATATTGACTTTTAGTCTCCAAAAAATCCTGATTTTTACTTTGCAGTGAGGAAACGTATTAAAATTACCCCTGATAATACACATTAAGTCATAATATCATAAATAAAAAATTTTAATTCAGCTCCTCGAAAGCAATAAATATTGACTTGAAATAATCCCGAGTTTTACTTTACAGTGAACAAGCATATTAAAATTACCCCTTTGCATACTGATAATACATATTAAGTCATAATATCAGAAATAACAAATTTTAATTTCGCTTTTCAAAAGCAATAAATGTTCACTTAGTCTTCAAAAAATCCCGAGTGAAAAAACTTATCAAAATTACTCTTTGCATACTGATAATACATATGAAGTCAGAAATAAAAAAATTTCCTACCAAATTAAGTCGTATAAACTGAAAAACAATAAATATTAACTTAGTGCCTCTTTTATCAGTACACCAACGATATGCACTATTAAAAACCTCCAGTGTACCGTGCATTGGGTAACAGTTCTATTTTCGTTAAATCCGTAGACGTGGAAATTGTCGAAGCGAAAAGTACATTAATCGATAATCGGGACGGATGTCTTTTTAATCAATTTCACCGTTGTACAGGAACCGTTGTCCGGAATATTTGTATGATATCGAAGATAGGGAACAACACGTGTTGTTCCTACGAGATTGATTACTTACCGAGACAATCCCGACTTTGCGCGGTCCCTACATTTATGTACATAACCCGGGTCGTCCTTCGTTAGCGTTGTTTGTCTAGAGATTAATAATTCCCGGGTTCTGGGAGAGTCTTTGTTGGAGTTGCATTTAAATGTTTACCGATACGCAGCGGATGAAACGGATTATTCCAGACACTTCCTGCAACGCGTATGAATATTTCACCCTTTTCTTTTTTCCCTCCCTCTTGTCACACCTATTGTCTTCGACCAATTTATCTTCTTCGTTGCGAGAATCGAACGGGGATTTAGTCCGTTGAAATTCAGAAGCTGCTTTTCCACGGAGTATCTTCAGTGAACAACTCCTTCAATTTTAAATTGGAAAATTTTATTTCGAATTCGAACGAGGAACTCAGATTTGCGGAAAATCTGGAATTCCGGAAAATAAAGTAAGCCGGGGAAAAAAATAGAAAATCTAGATTCTGTATCATTTATAGTGCTTCGAACGAGGAACGCAGATTCGCAGAAAATCTGAAATTCCCAGAAATAAAATAATCCAGGGAAAAAAAAATAGAAAATCTAGATTCCGCATCTCTCACAGTGCTTCTTAGATGTTAATTTTCACTTTGTTCCAACGAACGGTTCGTTTCACTCGGTCCCCGAGCGGAAACACTTTATTCCAATCGTCCCGGTGGAAAATTGTATTCAAGAAGATTTAAGAGGAACGACATCTTGACTGTTTAATTGGGAAATATCGCGAGCATACCGGTGTATATTAGCCTACGATTCCGCCGTAAGCTGGGATAATAGTAAATTGAGCGGGCCACGGGCGCGTTATCCAATTTCGAAAATAATCTCTAGTCGTAAAGAGGAGTAATGAAACAAGTTCGTCGGCGATGGAAGTTGGTGGTGGTGCTAGCCGCTGTAAAACACGCGGAATTTTAATGAACAAGTTGGGAAATTTCAGCGAGAAATAAAGTGCGCCCGAAAGAAAGTCTCTCGAGCGTTCCTGGATGCTCTCAAATTATAGCGCAAGTCCCCCGCGAGCGCGGCTCAAGAAAGCGATGCCAGATGGGAAAGGCTGTATTTTACTTTATTACGAATATGTACAGACAACTATCCCGTGTTCCAAACAATGCTTTCTTCTCTTTACATCCCTCTTCGCGGCTGGTTTCTTCTTCTTTTTTTTTTTGTTTTTATTCCTCTCTTTCTTCCTTTTAATATTTCTTTTGGGAACAGCTACGGAGAGCAGGTATATCTTTTTCCTTCTGCTCGATTCTCTCCACGACTGCACTCTTGAGAAATTTTCATAGGAAGTTGCGACTTCGTCTCGGCTCTGACGTGAATTCTCTCTGCTACTCCTGCGGGAATATTTTACCTCGAACGATTCAAGGGATTAAACGCGATTCCCTTAGGATGGGAACTGGTTCTTTCCTCCAACTTCTCCGGCAATTCTCGATAATTGGCCGGTTAATGTAATAAGTGCTTAATTAATGCTCTTTCTTAACCTGCTTTAATTAACCCTTTTGTTCTTGCTTTTGTTACACGCGTAGATACATTTTCGTTCTTCTTTATTTTGGTGCAATTTTTCAAATAAATTCTGCTTTATGAAGTTTCATTCACGGAGACTTTAGTACTTCTCAGCGAAGGGAAATAATTTTTAAGCATTTCTCTGATGTAAAAATACCTTATTTTTGCGATTATGAATTTTTATGTCTGTGAAAGTGGTGTAATGGTAAATTTAGCGAAGGAAAAATGCATTCTTAGATAGAAGTTAATTTTATATTGTTAGAACGTCGTTTTTCATTTGCCAAGAGTTACCTCAACGATGAAGATTCGTGAATTCCTTAAATTGTACGCGGTCGTGTTACGGACAGGTGAAATTATTTTCCAAGGGGTTAATGACCCCCCCCACAATGACAGCGTCTACTTGGATGATTTCCAATTCAAATATTTGCCTGCACCTGATCCACGGGTTGATTGACACACGTCGAGTACGGAATATTGTACGCTTCAAATACTATTATCGACCGAATCTAACGCATCGGTGCATCGACGATATTCTGCAACGAGTGTCGTTTCTCCCCCGAGCGTGTCTCGGTCTCGTTAGCTTTATGTAATCATGCACGTCCGGATTGCAGTTCGACTGCGACCCGCGGTTGCTCTGGCATTAGTGTACGCTTCATTATCGCGAGATAATTGATAATTTGACAACAGAATCGGATTATCGTGACTCGGAGCGTCCTGCAAATTGTTTTTACTACTCCTGGCAAAATCAGCGTATATTTTATTAAGTGCACTTGTTCCGTACCGAACATCTTTTTGTCTATTTTCGCATCGAGCCTTTCTCCTATTATTTTTATAGCTTAAGGAAATTGTAAGATGGGCCTGAAGAATCCGCGACCTATAGGATTAGCCGGGGCCGTTATTAAGCGCGTACCCTCGGTAATTTCACCACCAGAACTCAGTTTATTAACCATTGTCCCGATTTTCCAATTACTGAACTAGTGTCTTCCTTCTCTCATGTCCTATCTCCTTTTTTCGGAATTCCCCAAAACCCCGACACCTCATCCTTCTACCACCACTTCCCACCACCACAACCTACGACCAATACTTAATGTTCTTATTTCTCCCATTTTTCACTTCCAAAATTAAACTCCGCCCTCAGTAGCTGAGATGCGTGACTTCCTCTGAATTTCGAATCAGTATCATTCTGAACGTTAAACAACCAAGTATTGAGTCAGTCCGAGCGCTGAACGCATAATCAAGTCGTTTATATTATAACGTTGGAGAAAGGGTATTCCGGGATCGCTTCAGACCTCGTTAGAAAACAGTCCGATTTTTCTCTCGTGATCCAAGTTTGAAACATAACTCAAACCGACGCGAGTACACGACAGCACTCATATTTAGAATTCTTCATTATTCTAAGGATAATTTTATCTTCTTTCTTATCTTATTTTTCTCCTTCGATTTATCTTCTGATGGTGAACCGACGTGAACTAAATGCACTCGTTGAGTATTCAGAATTTTTCAGTATTCTGCCGATAATTTTATTTTTCTCCTCGGACTTATTTTTAAGTTGGTCATTTTCCTTATCAAAGTGATTCAATTTAATTTCTCATTTAATCTCATTTTTTTTTGGTCGTAATGATGTATTTTTTCTTTCAAGAATTCAAGTCGATGCTTCTGTTAATCGAGAAATTAATCGGACACGGTGATTTTCGAACGATTCTAAGCGCGGCATTACATCAAAGCTGTACCAAGCTTTGGCAATCGAACTATACAGACTTAGCGTGCAGTGTTCGACAAATATTCGCGTCGTTAGAGCCTGGGTAACACCATTCAGACGCATTTCAATAAATCGTTTCTCGCAGACGCTCGATTTGCTTTCTCAAATACACTCGGGTAGGAAGTGAGTCACACTAGCCCCCGATTCGGGTCAAAAATACACGTTATATCGATACTATGCATAAAATCTTGATATTTCTCTTTTCAAACGTTATCAAAACCTTCTTTTCCTTCTCTCTACGGTCTCCCTCTCTTTCTCATAAAATACGAAGAGTAGCGAATCAGAATAATTGGGGTGATTAAACGAAATACGCTTCTTAAACTATTTATCGTTGGCTGGCTACTTCAAACACCGGTTTAACTGCGTCTGCAAATATACATAGAAATCGCGGCGGATAGCGAGGCTGGGCTCCTCTGAACGGGAAGTTTCGTTGGTAGTTAACTTGAAAATTTGGTTATAACTCGTTGAAAGCCTCGTTGCAAACTAAGCCGATTCCGGCTGACTGTAAGATTTAACCATAATTAGAAAACTTTATCGTAAGGGAGTGTTTTCCCCTCATCTGTTTATTGCCAATCTCCGCGCGTCCCTCTGCTGCTTCTTCTTTCTTCTTTTTTCTTCTCCCTCGAGTTTCTTTCCTTTTCCCTTTCATCTTTAACGTCCGGGAAATTATGGAGCTCGTCGAACATACCAGAGAAAACCGAAGCTTCTCGATCTCGAACTCGTAACAACTCTCTTCTTTAGTCAACATCGCTTCCTAGAAACTTTTATGCTTCAGCCAGCCGGCGAAACCGTAAAAAGATACACTTTGATCCTCGTTATTACCGGGCAAATTAGTGAATTTCCTCCTTCTTATTGTCTTTACGATAGTTGTTGTTTCCCTTTTAGACGCTTCTCTCTCCCGCGAATTTTCATTCCGGAGTCGTTCCGTATAATTCCGCGAGATAGCTTCTTCTCCTCGGTGTTTAGAAAATTGCGTAACGGGTTTTAGTTCGGTATGATTGAAATTAAATCTCTGGCCGATTAATTAGTAAATTATCAAAGTTCTACAGAAGGTAGTTTGTGAGCAAAAATTGTTCGCAAGTGGTTTGCGAAATTTAGTTCCCGGAAATCGCGGTGCCTCTAATTAATGTCTTGGATCAATTTTCTGTGTCTAAAATTATTTAAACAACTTTAGAGTGAAAATAAGATATCGCACAGAATACAACGCGATTACAGAAAAATTGAAAAAATTTCTTTTTAGGCAAAATTTAGATAAAGAGAAGAAAACGATACATACACTACCGGCCAACAGTTTGGAATCACCTCCCACTTTTCATCGATATTAAATCTGCTGCTAATTTTTTATAGATTTGTAGTTTATCTCATATCAATTGATTCGAACTGTGATGCCCGGTTTGCTCCAATTCCTCGAAATCAGGAGCAGATATTGGGGTATCGCTGAGTTGAAACACTCAGGGATCGTCGTTACGTGAAACAGAACTTTATTTAACAGAGATTTTTGATGATACGTGACGTGCGCGTGGTAGAACGGAGAATGAACGCGGAAATGGAGAAAATAGGGCTATTCAAGGGTTCTGACTATGCAGGAGAGTTGGAAGGTGAAGAGTCCAGTATGAGTAATGGTGAAAGTGGGTGACTAGTTGTGACTACAGATAAAAACTAAGGACTAAGAATGAAAATATTTGAGGGTGTAACAGAACGATAAGAAATTCTCACTTCTTTCTGGAAATTTTTCTGAAAATTGCAATGCTCGGTGATTCCAAACTTTTGGCCGGTAGTGTATCTGGTAGAACAAAGAAGCACGGAATTTATTTTATTTTCAAAACATTCGCAAGATTAAAGACTCACCAGTAAATCTTTATCACCTTTTCACACGAATTAACTGAAAACACCACCGCGAACCTTTGATATGTCGTCATTCACAGGTATTTGCAGAGTTGGCGAGCGGATGTAGGACGCATAGTTTCACGTAGAACGGAGTTAGCATTCACGCGATCCGTGGGATCCTGTTGGCTAGGTTTTATCCAACGGACGCGAGAACTCGGACATTAGGATATTGCGAACGAACGAGCTCTGTACCGTTATTCAACGGCAAATCGAACACCGACCGTTGCATCTATGCGACCTTCCTCATAGCGTTCGTTCCAATAATTCATCTAGGGACCGTGTAATGGCTGTATGTTGCCGAGATGCCGAGGGCAAACCGAACCAACTATCCATCTCTCTCTCTCTCGCTCGCGTTTCTCAATGGAACGAGACTCTGTTCGATCATTCTTGGATACGGATGCTGAACGTTCGTGAACCGTTGGTAATAGGCGAACGGCAGTGAAGGTAGAACCGTTCCAGAACTCCTCGGAATTCGTTTATTTCATTCACCGTTGAAGGGCTTTGTTTAGGAATCACGCGAGAGGGATGCTGATTTCTCGGGGAAAATTCTGTTCATTGTGAGAAAGATATCGAGTAGATTCTGTTTTTTGATCGTTCGATGGTAGATTTGAAATTGTTCAAGTTGAACTGTGTTTCATTGAGAAATAAACGTTTCCGAGAAGTACTACTTTTGTCGATGTGAAATTATTTGGGGGAAAAAGGGTAACTTAAGGTTGAGGTTTCTTCATATTCATAAATGACGGTTGCATTAATTTTTCACTGTTTTTGCACTCACTTGGAGCAACTTAATGTTGTATTTTAATAGAGAATCCTAGATTTAATTCTGGATTTTTACGAATGGCAGTCCCATTAATTTTTCACTGTTTTTGCACTCACCTGGGGTAACTTAAGATTGCATTTTTATAGAGAACGAACACAGTAAAATCACGTGAATTTTTCACTCACTGTGTAAAACTACCAAAAAAGAAAAAAGAAGAAATATTTCCATAAATTTCTCAAACGTTCGAGCGAGAGGCTTTCGCGATAAGGTTCGATAGATGGTCAGATATTCGTCGGTCGATAAGATAGGCCAGTTTTAATGGTTACCAGGAAACTTTTCCCCTGGATGCCGAGTGCTCGACAAACAGACGGTCTTTATTTCAGCTGATTTAGCGTCCGCCACGAATTTATGCTATTTCCTTATGAGAATACTTTTTCACCGTGCGGTTGGCGCGAATAAATCTGGAAATAAGGAATTGCACGGGCGAAACGAAACTTTTCAATGCTTCGTTTCTCAACACACCCAAACGATTTCTACCTCGCCGTTTCTGGGCCAACGGAGTAAAATTCCATTTTTTCTCTCTCCCTCTTTCTCACAGTTACCTTTCTCTTGGTCAAAGATCAACAAACGAGCGAATAAAATACAAATTGAACGGACAAAGGAGACACGTTTCGCCTAACACGTACAATTTGCGAGCAACGTAAAGAAGGGAGGTTCGTTCGATATTCTTTCTACCGTAACACCTTCGAATATCACTTAGATGTGCATTTCATTTACAAAGCACCCTTTACGTACCACGAATCGTTCAGCTCGCAGCGTCACTGCTCTCGCGGATCGTTTAATTAAGCGGAAAGAAAAGATTTGAACGGCGGTCGAGTAATTTCTGCGGCAGGTTTAAGTTTGCAACGATGTAGCTACGCGGTTCTTCCTCGTGACACGAGCGTTACACCTTGTTTGTCACGCTTCCCCAAAGGGGCGAGGCTTAATTGAATATTCCCAAGGAAATTACGGTATTTTTTTTTGGTTTCTGCAAAATGTTCAATGGCTCACCGCTAATGAATTTCCCCCGGCTCTGAACAATTTTTACGCGCAATTGCAAGTTAGATTTGTTCGGTAATAATGCGAATGCGAAACTCGGCGATAAATTCCCTTAATATAAAGCGCATCTGGATGTTTAGAGCGTGAAATTTTACGCCACCGTGTCCACTGCCCGGCGAAGCAGATTTAATTAAATTTTAGCGAAATTTATGCCGCTCCTGGACTAATCGTTCTCGAGAAAGATGTCGACCTTGTAATTATATATTCGTTATTTTCCCCCATTAACGATTAAACTCCAAAGATTCTCTTTCTATCTTATCACTTTCTAATATTTCAATCGCGTAACGTATCTTTGCAATTGTTGCATCAATATCTGTGAAAAAATTCTGGTAACACGAGAAACTGTATACGAACGAACGTGCAAAGTTTCAAACCGACGGAGCGGATACTTTTCGTTCCACAAAATTCTGTAATTTATGTATAAAGAATGCATCGTATTACAGTATATTTCCCCGAGAATTGTGAAATTTTTTAATTTTCAAAGCTCAAGAAGAATTGATTTCGCTTCAATTTTCGGTACAGTGTTCTCTCTTGAGTGCTTTCCTCGCACGAATACACGTTTCATCAATCTTATGTAAGTATGAGAATGCTCGAGGCGAGGATGGATTTGATGTGTGCGGCAAAGTGGTATCACTGGCCTCTTTTTCGCGGAAATCGATACAAGTATCGGAGCACATACACACACGTGTATTTTACACGGTTTCCTCTATGGTGGTGTGTATCAACGGTTGCTCGATGGAAGGATGTTTTACCTTTTCAACAATGCCGTGCCACTTCGCTCTCTCCCTTCGATCGTTTCTCTTCCAAGATCTGCCCCTCTGCTCTTTCCCCCTGTACTCGCTGTCCTAGCTTTCAACCCGTATATATATATATTTTTTTTTTATTCGAAAGAATCGATCTAAGATATCGCGGTTAAAAGTTCCGACCATTCGAAACCTGTTTCTTCGGTTTCACCAAGTTCCGCGAAGCGAAAGAGACCGAGCTTGAGCTGCCATTTTCTCTTGTTCCGCGCAAGATGTTATTCCAGGGAATTGCATCGCACTTTAAATTGTTTATATGCTTGTTTTAACACTCGAGAATTGAAGGAATGTTTTTTTTTTTGGGAATGGACAATGATGTGAAAATAGAAAGCTGCAAACTTACTCTGCCTTCAGAGTGAATTTTAATTTGTTGGATTGAGATTGTGAGATTTTGTTGCAATTCCTGTAAGTGCACTGAGAGTATGTTACAGAAGTTGCTATAAAATTGTGTGATCAGGCTAGTGAGTTGAAATTTTCTCTAAGGATGGAACAGAGATGTACCCTTCACTTCTATGCATTTTTGGTACTTTGAAGCTTCCAAAAGGACGCTTCTGGATTTTTGATCAAAAAAAAGAAACTAACCTGTTTCAACCCACTTGTTCATTCACACTCCGTACGATACACTAAAGCATCATATCCATTCAGAAACGAAATTTATAAAAGGTAAACAAGAAAAGATTGATTCTTCGAATGAACCCTTCTCAACGTTGACAAAGATAGGAAAATTCGTCCAGCAATCGAACAATTAGTAGATACAAACGAATGGACGAATATCTGTCAGGAAGCTCTCGTAATCCGCGCAAGAGGAGGCAGACAAGGGATGATAAATTATCTCGAGCTAACACGGGGGGGTTCGAAAGTTGTGACCTGTGTTTTATAGTCCGTCATTCGAGCTTTGTTGTCGGGGGTGTGGGTGATGGTATTCTCATCTGACATTCGAGCATCGTGCCCCACCTAGTTGGCCTTTGCCCGTCTTCCACGAGAACGAGAAACTCCTCTATATCCCATCGACGAACCTGAAATCCACAAATCAAACTTTTTAATGGAAAAGAGATGGTCTGCTCGTGGCGGGAATTATTTTTCGAAAAATGACGTCCGGAGTTTCGCCATCCACTTTACCTCACTCTAGACAGGGGTTACCGGGGGTAAGAGGGTGATTTACATCGTTGAAGGTGTCACAGGAAAACCAGGAATATTACCGGTTCTGCAGGATGTGGTCATGAATTATCCTGGTCCGTGTGAAATATCTCTCCAGACTGGTCCAGAACGTGCTTGTATGACCCTAATGCCATTAGGAATTTCGCGTACACACTCGGTTGAATTAAGCTGAAGAAATATTTTCATCGTGCATTCACGTTTTTACCGTTATCACCGTGTGTTAAGCTTGTGTTCTTATATTCAATCGCGCGATTACTGCGTCAGCGTTTATCATGGAGAATTTGTTAGTTTCTTGCGAGAGGATTTTTAATTTTGAAGTTTGGATAGGAAAGTATTCGAAGATGATTAGATCGTAATGCTGCAGTACATTTTTCGTTATTACCGCGAAGGGAGCATGGGAAGGCGAATCAATTGTAGCAGTGGAAGCATTTCGCCAAAATTTCTACTTGCACCACTTATGGATCCGGAGATAAGGCACTGTGCATTCTCTTGGGATTACCCCAATGCCTTGTTCCTTATCTTTTCTTCCTGGGATAACCTTACGATTTTATGAAACCTCACGTACACACCAATGGGAACAGCCTTTGTGGAACGCTTAGTAAAATGGTCGCTGCTTTGTTCAACCTTTAACGTCGTTCTGTTCTTAACCATTTGATAACGTTATCATTGATAAGTATTCGACGAATTAAGAAGGGTTGCGAAACAAGTTGAATCTTCTGTTTCATTGTAAAAAATCAAAGTTTCAATATACGAATAAGTGCTGCATTCGTGACAAACATTTTTATCTTCGCAGTTTCCAGTGCTCGAAGAGTTAAGAGGTGAACTTCTTCCAGAATCATTTCATTATTTTATTTTCACCTGGATCAGCTGCGTATTATCCCTCTCTCGTGACATTTCGCAAATAATTTTCACTGTTAAATCGTAAAGATATTTCACAATTGGCGTCGTTCGTAACATGACGGTCGCGCAGCGGAATATTTAACAATCTCCGCGGTATTAACCGCGGGAATGAAATTTCCAAGCGACGCGGAGAGATTGTTCCGGCAGTTTCTCCTCGAAACTCGTGCAAGTTCCATCGTGGCGCGGGTAACGATATGAGTTTTTAAGAGGTGAAACGCGTACCGTTCGCGTGCACGCGCGTCTCCCTCGAAAATTCAATCGGCCGATATTGAAATATCCAGCGGAATTTGATTGAATCACACTGTAACTTCGCCCATGTAGATTCGTTGATTAAACCGGTAGAGTATGGCGGTCGGTGTCGATTGCAATCGCATTTTTACCGATATCGCAACGCGAATTTTTTCACGTACCAGGAGGAGAGAACGATCGTTGACGACAAATTGCATATTAATCACGATGCACGCCTGCGAGGCTTACGCTAGCCGTTTTATCCGACTCTATCCGAATTACGGCGTGCATGTGCTCGAATCACTACCCTCTCCTCTATCGTATTTTATCACCGTTGATTTTTATAGCGGCGCGGAATAGCCAGAAATGTAAATTTCATTCCATATTTGAATAGTATCCGCCGATATTCTTTATCAGTCTCTCTCCGCTGACTGCAAATAAATAGCCAATTCGACGGTTGGTAAATCGGCGCAGGGTATTGTAGCTGTCGCGGAATGTATAAAATGAAATCAAAGCTCGTTTTAGGCTGTGAAACGAAAATAATATTTATCTACTGATTTTAATACACTTTGATCGTGGTGAAATGAGGTTATTTAAACTTTTGTTAAAAATTCTGTGTTGATAAGCTGAAAAAGTTTGCAATTTTTAAAAGCGAAGCCTTCTCGTGTGTGCCCTTGTTTTGAAATTAATATCACGTCGAAAAATTGTGCCCTTTACGTTTGGTTTTTGTGTTTTTAGAAAGACACATTTTGTGCTGTGAAAATTCGACGTTAAAAAGTTTGCACTTTTGAAAAATGGAATTTCTCCACGCGCTTTTATTTTCTAGAAAATCAGTATCGCGTCGAAAAATTGTACCCTACACTTCCCATTCATTCTCCCACAAAGAATCACTTTGTGCTGTAAAAATTCTACGCGAAAAACTTTGCAATTTTCCAAAACGAAACTTTTCCGCGCGTTTCTGTTCTCCAGAAAATCAGTATCGCGTCGAAAAATTGTACTCTACACTTCCCATTCATTCTCCCACGGAGAATCACCCCGTGCCGTAAAAATTCGCAATTTTCCACCGTCGTCTGTCCCGCTAAGTCGCGATTGTATTAAAGAGCGTGGAAACACTCGGCAGCGAGAAGATATGCAGTCATTTTTACTCGGGGCGCCGGAAGGAAGGTGCGTAAAGGTCTCGCCCTTTGCAACCAAGTCGAACCCCTGTCGCTTTATATTTTTTCCCTCCCCGGCGACGATGCTCCGGGCAATTCGAAGGAAGTGGCGCGTCGGGCGTCAAAACCCTCGTGGAAGTTTAAACGACTTCGAACCTCTTCCAACCTCGCGCCCATCAGCCCCGACGACGCCGGGCCGGGCGTCCTCCTCCTTGTAACAACTCAGTTTGCAAAGTCGAGGAGATGCTCGCCGATAAAAGTTACGTCGTTTAGCGAGCGCGTTCTTAGCCGAAAGAAGTCCTAGCAGCTCAGGATGGTCGGAGGAGGGTTCTCACTTGGCCAGACAGGCCACCGAGCTGCTTCCACTGCTGCACATCGCACCACGGCGAAATTGAGACAGATAGGTCTTTCTTTCTCCCTGCCACCTTTCTGTTTTTTCTTCTTCTTCTTCTTCTTTTTGCCTTTTACATCTTGGACCCACGGCAACGAGATAAATTTTTATACCTTACCCTCCCGGTTTCAGACCTGTCCAACGTAGTACACGTTGCTCGGTAATGAGAAGTTACGTCGGTTCGTAGCTAGATAACACCGGCAGACACTGTTGCCAACCGCTGTGTTAACTTTTCTGATAGAGGTCTTGATTATCATCGACGCTTTTAACCCTTCGTCTTCTCGGTTTATTAGCTGGGACGTAGATCAGAGTTAGCTGTGCATGTTTCGAATGTTTTATTATAGGGTGTCTTTGAAATTGTGGCGAAACTAGAAAATGGGCGAATGTGGAGTAGTATTTTTTAAGTTTGGAATAAGTCTGGTTTAGGTAAGGTAAATTAAGTTTGGTTAGTTTAGTTGAGGAAAGTTTGCGACTTTTTAATTTTGGAATTAATCGACGCTGGATTTCCTGGTTTGAAATTTTCTCACTCAGCTGTTTTCTATTTGTATTTTGATCGTGGTTCATAGGAGAATTGTGGAAAAATGTTACTCTATATTTTCGACTTGTTTTTTTATGTAGAGTCACAGTTCGGAGACGCTGTGCATCTTAAATCAGAATTGTAGTTAAAGTCAAACGTTTACGTTACTCTAAGGAAAAAATGGTCGAGACTGTTTCGCTCGAGAAATTTTTAATAGAAACTTTTTAATAATTATCGCTTAGTTATCAGTTTGTCGGAAGTTGCGAAGTATCGATCTACACGGTATTCGTTTCTATTTGCTTTCACTCGTAGCTTGCGTCTGAATCCGCTTGAAAATTACCCATCCTCCTCGCGTCGGTGCAATGAATGAAAGGCTGCGGTATTCGTGATATTTAAAATCTTCTCAGCCGCCGCGGGTAACAAAGTTCTTCAATTAAGAAAATTAAATTAAACGGTATTCAGATTTTTAAGACCGAGCTGATTTTCCTCCTGCGAGGATACCAGAAAGAGGTTCTCGTTGCAGGTAAAAAAAAAAGAAAAGAAAGAAAGCTGGAGGGGATTGGAGTGTACATTGGATTTTAATGGGTCAGTGATTTCCACGTTTTGATCTATTACGCGTATAAATTTTGTATTCACAGTGGGAATGATTCAAGGTGTCATAATTACTCTTGTATGGACGAAATTGTGCAATAAGCATGGTGTAACAACCGTCACCGAAGACGGCGACAAAAAATTTCTCCTCTTAGAGAGGAGAGCTATTATAAGGGATGAAGCTATTATTTCAATACGCGATGCAACGACTCTAGTATTTACTAAAATTCAAAAATTCTCGTATAAATTCCGAAAATAGAAAATTAATTACGGTAAACTAGTGAGACGGTTTAATCAAGTGTGGGCATAGTGCACTCGTTCAAATCAGCTCACAATATAAATATATAATACAATAATACAACTAACTACTTAACATGCAATGCATGCATCAGTTTAGAAAATCACAAATCATAAAACAAATTCAAAATTCACTTTTCAATAACATAGAAAAATAAATAAAAATTAGAAAAACTGAACGAAAATTAAATTACAGATACCTCGAAGAAAAGTACATGTTAAATTTAGAAATAACCTGTAACGAAAACGTATTTAATTAATGGATAGCTGAAACGTCCAAATTTTCATTAGCAAAATCTCAAATTCGATTCGATATGGAAACAAAGTTATTGGATAATGGGTTTAATGAATAGCGTTCACTGTAAATTTTATTAAATGCGTTTTTATTTGTATGGCGCGGAAGGACGTCTTTACTCTTTGAATTTCGTAGTCAAAATGAAAGGAAAGAAGAAACCGTAAGGGCACGACTGAAATTCTGTTGCGCATTTAAGGAAAGAGACCAAGAATACATCAGTCTATTACGTTTCTTTCACAAGCAGTGTTTCTCATATGTATAACACAATTCATGTTTGCTTACTAGTCGACAAGGACGAAGAGCAACGATGACTAACATTGAAATCTCCATTTCCCCAAACCCCCAAAACAATTTCGAAATAATTCGTTCGAAGTGGACTATTCAATGCCTAACACTAGCTCTCTAATGTTTGAATAATTGGAGAAGTGAAAAAAAATTGGAAGTAGAGTATTCAAAGTGTAGTAATAAATATAAGAAATTTTGAGAGAAGGTAGTAGAGTGTTAATAGGATAGACATAGGCTAGCTAGTAGCCCCCGACCACTCTATTCACATCTCAGAAACTTCAGGTCAAAATATACCGTGAACTGTCTAGGGCACAGTATAAAGGGTGAATAAGTTTGCGGGACATCGGCGGGTCCTTATATACCTGCGGTACCCTCTCCCCAAAGTCATTAGCAAAATCGTCGGTTAGGTCAGGCGGGAAATTTTAGCGGGAGACTTACTTTACGCGGGAATCCATTATTTTTCGCGGGAGATCCACTACTTTCCGCGGGAATCAATTATTTTTCGCGGGAGATCCATTATTTTTCGAGGGAGATCCATCACTTTTTACGGGAATCGATTATTTTTCACGGGAAACTTCCATAATTCCCTAAGGTCAGCCGTGACTAAGGTCAGCCTAACCTTTTTGCGTGAAATTTCTATTATTTTATTAGAATATTACAATACCGTATAATTTATTAATTTTCACAATTTTTATTATAAATTTATAGTTCCAAGAATTTATTGTAACACTGCAAATAATAATTTATACGTTTCTACAACTTTGTTCAATAGAAAACTACGTTTCCATGTTCTCATTACTTACTCCTGATTAAATTAATTTCGTAAGGATTAAAAATTAGACTGACCCATGGTCATCGATTGAAAGTAACCTTAGCGAAGGTATTTATTATGTTAAATAATGTTTTATACGCGTCAGAAGTTTGTTTAACATTTATTTGTTATAATACCATGAAATAATTTCTGTCTAAAATTTTCTCTAATTTATGTCTTCGAATTTAGTATGATTGTTTACTTCTTTCTTACTCGAATTCCGCATTGAAGGAGTTACAGTTTCCCCGAATTTGTGAAATGATATAGTGTCTTCTTAAAATTCATAAATAATCGTACATTTTTCATCCTACTTACTCAATTTTTTCGAATTTAGTATGATTATTTACTTCTTTCTTACTCCACTCAGTTGACCTGAATTTTTGAAATTATATCGTGTCTCTTTAAAATTAATAAACAATTACACACTCTCCACCTTAATACTTATTCACTTTTTTCAAATTTAGTATTACCGTTTCCTTCTTTCTCTACAAAATTTTTTCAAATTTTTACTCACAAGTTCCAATCCATTTTTTATATTATTCCCGATACTGTTCCATAAAATGTCACAGTACCGTGCACCGCAAGTCATACGCTCAGTAGAACTGAAATACCGGGAGCACTATTTTATGTACTCAGAGTAAAACTATCGCGAGTTGCTCTCGAGAGTATCTCTCGCGTCTGAAAGTGACTGTTTCAGAGCATCGCTCAACTCTCTGAGATTGACGACTCGAATAAACAGTTGCTTTGCAAACACGAAGCAGTTTCGTATTCTTGACAGAACTCTCGTGCGAGT
>NW_017100177.1:1342859-1351983 GCF_001263275.1 Habropoda laboriosa
TACTCGAATTCCGCATTGAAGGAGTTACAGTTTCCCTGAATTTTTGAAATTATATAGTGTCTTCTTAAAATTCATAAATAATCGTACATTTTTCATCCTACTTACTCAATTTTTTCGAATTTAGTATGATTATTTATTTCTTTCTTACTCCACTCAGTTGACCTGAATTTTTGAAATTATATCGTGTCTCTTTAAAATTAATAAACAATTACACACTCTCCACCTTAATACTTATTCATTTTTTTCAAATTTAGTATTATCATTTCCTTCTTTCTTTCTCTACTCAGTTGACCTGAATGTTTGAAATTGTATCGTGTCTCTTTAAAATTAATAAACAATTACATACTCTCCACCTTAATACTTATTCATTTTTTTCAAATTTAGTATTATCATTTCCTTCTTCCTTTCTCTACTCAGCTGACCTGAATACTTGAAATTGTATCGTGTCTCTTTAAAAGTAATAAACAATGTAACAACGATAGAAGCGATAGAAGCTTCTAGAAGAAACTAGCTTGCGATCCGCGGTTTTACGCGGAAGTCTCGCGGTTTCGCGCGGGAAAACACTTAACGGCGCGTCTTGTTGATAAGCCGCGCTTCATTAGCGGCGCTCAACTATAAATACCACGGCCGCGGACGCGGCTAAGCAGTCTTGCTGTGCTCTGCTGGGAGAGAAGGAGGTCGCCCTTCAGAGTGGGAGAGTACGAAGCCTAGCTTTCGGACGCCCTTACCGCACAGGAGAGTACGCGGACTGACACCTGGGTCACTCTCTGGAGGAGAGAACTGCTGGACTATCCGCCGGTCGCCTCTGAGAGAGGAGAGTACAGGGAGGTCAGCCGGACGCCTGAGGAAGCTCGGAGAGGATTGCTTAGGACTTCTGGTGGCATGGAGAGAACGGACGGACTATCCGCCGGTCGCCTCTGAGAGAGGAGAGTACAGGGAGGTCAGCCGGACGCCTGAGGAAGGTTGGAGAGGATTGCTTAGTACTTCTGGTGGCATGGAGAGAACGGACGGACTATCCGCCGGTCGCCTCTGAGAGAGGAGAGTAAGGGGAGGTCAGCCGGTCGCCTGAGGAAGGTCGGAGAGGATTGCTTAGTACTTCTGGTAGCATGGAGAGAACGGATGGACTATCCGCCGGTCGCCTACCAGGAGAAGTGCGGGTGGACTCTCCGATCATATGCGTATCACTTAAATATTGTGATAGGAGAGTACGAGAGCTATACCTGGGTCGCTCCTGGACTGGAAAGAACGGCTGGACTATCCGCCGGACGCCTTCCAGAGAGTAGAGTACAAGAGGCTCATCGGACGCCTTCCAGAGAGTAGAGTACAGGAGGCTCACCGGACGCCTTCCCACAGTAAGTTATAAATCGTTTTATCCGTTTCGTTAATGTTGTAACGGGAGAGTACGGCTGCTTAAAGCCGGACGCCCGAAAGCAAAAGCAACAGCTCGAACACTGCATTGATATGATTGAAATTATTTTGTACCAAACATTTAACATGTATCGACGAAAGATAAATAAACCTTTTGTGTGTTTTTCCTAGATACCAAAGAAGATCCTTGCATTCCATAAAATCCTACTACAATGATTATTAAATAGCTAACGATACGGTTGTTAATTTTCACCGTAGATTAGATTACACGCTTAAAGGTAGAAAGTTATCGTAAAGGTTATTAAATAGCTATTGATACGGTTGTTAATTTTCACCGTAGATTAGATTACACGCTTAAAGGTAGAAAGTTATCGTAAAGGGGAATTTTTGTAGAAAATAGCAAGTAAAGTGGTAAGATATCGCGTGATAGGGGAAACATGCGAGGCAATAATATTACACGAATTTATGCTAATCCCGATCTACGCTCCCTGATACTCAAAGTCGATGCTGAACTACGATTTTACCGAAATATTAATCTACCTGTGTACCTACTACCTTTCCACAGCACGCCTTTAATAGAGGGTTGCTGAGACAACATGGTTGCGAGACTAATGAAACTGCTTGTACGACGATAAAATCGATTAAACATTTAGCTTCCGCCGCGTGCAACGTTACGCTAAACGTGTACAGAAGCGTGTGTAAATAAATATCTCAGCGTTAGGCGATGCATTCTTCGTCGTTAAATTTTTATTCCCGAGGGATACACTTTTTTCTCCATTATATGTGTAATAGGTGCTTCTATTTTTAGGGAAAAACAAATTTTCTAACACTTTGTGTTCGATTTATAGTTTTTCAACAACCTGGAATTTTATAATAAAAAATGAATCTTCGTTCTTTTCTCCCTGTATTTTAAATTGGAAGTGAGATTTGAGATTCAGAAATGATTCCATCGCGAAGGGGTTAATATGTGCAAAGTATTTAGTTAGTAAAATCCCTTTTTCCGTTTAATATTCTACATTTGGAGATTTGATGCCCTGCATGGAGTGTCAGCTCACGCAGTCCTCCTCATTTCAAGCCCCGCGATTCCCAGCGCGTAACAGAACAAATCTTCCTCTCGAAACAGGCGTCCAGTGCCGCTTTCGCAGCCTGTTGGTAATTACGTACCAACACCTGACAGTTATTACGGCCTTGTGCCGATGCCTCGTGTGTTACAACCGTGTGGTAGATTCCATGGATATTAACGAGAAGGACATCAACGGGATGATGAAATGAGGCACAAAGAAGGGGTTAATAATTGTTATTACACGACGAGGCCACCTTGTCTATGAACGTGTCAAAGATGAAAGGGGATAATGGTTACGTTGTGAAAGAGATAACATTTAATTCATTCCATCTGGATGAACAGCATCGACGCGTGACTAAAGTTCCTTTATTCCATGAGAAAATAAGAATAAGTAGGGAATATTCCTCTGATCGAGATAAATCTGTGTACAATCTGTGTGTCAGTTCCAACGATGAAACTAATATCTCTCTGTCGGATATAATTATTTCTGGAATATTCAAACTGGATATTTTTTATTCCCGGTAATTGATTCATTTTCTACACGAGCTGCTATTATTTCAAACATCGCCGCTGTTTATTACGAGCAATTAATTATAAATCTGGAAATAAATGCTTGCATCTGGTAGCTGAACTTATCACTAACGGTGCGCGTTAATATAAATACACGACATCCATCGTTATTGTTATTAATTGTAAATTAGCTGGCGCGGCAATTACTGCAGGATAATAACAGCGACGCTTATTGCAGTGCATTATTAACGGAAACATACGTGTAGTACTTCACGCAAGGAGTCTGACGAACGTGAAATCTTGGAAAGTTACGGAACTCATTTTTCCGTGATTAAAAATTGAAGGTTCCGGTGGAAAAATAGAATTCCAGTCCGTGGAAACTTAGTTTACCTCGTTCTTTGATAAATCTTTCGGTCTTTCAGCGATAAATGTTTGGATAGTAAATCTTTCGAATTTAAAGTTTGTCCAATTCGAAATTTCCAAATTTTCGGAAAAGGAAAAATCGAATTTTCGCCTTCGAACGTTTACGCGGTATTTCTATTTGGACAAATAAGGCACGTTGTTTCCATCACCTGGAATCCCCCTTTAATACATTTGTCACGATTTTGAGAGAAAATTCTTTGCTTTAGCGTGTTCACGTTTACGTCTGTGGTGCTTTCAGAATTCTTGGCATGCGTAGGCCGAAGGAGGAGGCCGGGGGTGAATTGAACAGGACCGAGGAGCATGGCGTAGTGCTCGTTTTGGGGGTTGCTGGCAGATCAAAGGACGCGAAAGAGGGTCTGGCCGCTCTCGAGCGATTCGAGGGCCGGTGAGCATCGCGACGGGGCGAGCAACCCCGTTGCCTCGGCCAACGTCTAACAACCCTCCCGTCTGTCACTGTCGACGAACAACAGAACAGGTAGGGATGCAGTTTCCTATTCGTTCAAAAGAATTTCCTCTCGTTCGCCACATTAGCCTTTCGTAGATAAATGAAGCCAGCAACTCAGGGGGATCACCTTGCTGAGTCTTTAACTTTAACTAAATTCCCCTTGGTACCTTCATGTCACAATTTACAACGGAGTTGTTCTCCCGTCATAGAGAATTCGCGACAGTAGATTGGAATTTATTTTCGTTCGTTTCGAAAACCGTTAACAAAAATGTATCAATTTTTATTTTGAAAGCTGTTAAGAAGAACACATCAATTTTTATTTCTCAAACCATACAAAAGTATATCAATTTTTATTTTTCAAACCATATTTGACACTTTTTCCAATCATCCCGGAATGCAAATTCGCAAGATCGAATCCTGTGCATTGCTTGGATAACTTCTATTTATTATTTCACGTATGACTGTCGAATTTTCCTATTTTCCCTGGTGTTTACCGTAGCACGTAGCTCTACGTCTACAGGGTTTAAAGAATTCGAGCGTACAGAACACCATGACGGTGGTATGCCCTCAAGTACAGGGATCGTGGTTTAGAGAGTGAATTTCGTGGTTTAGCATGTCGACCTGACATACCGCCATGGAACGTTTGGCGACGTGGAGACCGCAATTGCGGCCGGTGTCGTCCTAACATCTTTTGGTAAAAGCCAGGTTATCTGTCGAGTAATAAGAAACATTTATATATCGTACACAGAGAAAAACATACCATTCCTTAACAATCTTCCAAAAAAAAAAACCAAAACAGAAAACCTAGCCGTATATACATAACTGAACACCGAATATTTCTATCTCTATCCTCTGCTTACATTTCGAATGTTAACACGTTCCTTCGTGTGTCGCACGAATTCCTCGAAATCCTTGGCTTCGACTTTGCAAAACACGATCATAACAGAAGCGTACAGGCTCGTTCGCCGGTATAAGGCTCGCGTACGACAAAAACAAAGTTTTCGTGGCAAACGACTAGTCGAAGTGGGGGACTAACGTACGATCGCAAGGGTGATCGTGGTTCAAGGCTAATATTTCAAGTTCAGTCGTCCCCCGGACATTCGTCGGTGAACGTTTCGCGTTTGTTGATCCCTCGTTGAATCGCGATTACCGGAATACTTGGTGAAACTTTTTGATATTTAAAGAGTGCGGTAAATTATTGGTGAACACGCGAGTGAGTGTGTCCCAGTAGGTAGATACGTAGCTTGCCTGCTGGCCAAAGTAGATCGATACTGCGACCACGATGGCGTTCCATTTGTTAAAGCACACGAGGGGGCATGTGAGTAGAAGCAAATTAATTCATGTTTCTTCGTTGGATCGTCGATGGATTCGTTCGATAGCCAGAAGCAACGTTCTGTAATTTGCAAAGGGAACGAAATCTTTTTCTATTTTCTTGGAGCTAGCTTGTACGGTTTTTGTGAAATGTAAGAAAGGATCGTGGTGATTAATCGAAGAATTTCATGATGCACGGTGATTGAAATTTTTTTTTGGTAGGTAGTTGATTTTGTTGGGCGAATTTCGTAATGGAAATTAATTCGGGGAATTATGCCGTTTATTCGATATTTTCTTTGGACTCGTACGTATTGTTGTTATTGTAAAATACGATTTAATTGTATGCACGCGGCATTATACATATATTCGGAGAGTAACGTGGCCGATTCATTTGCATTTATAATGTGTATAGCCCGAATTGCGCTCTGGAGAGCGATAAACATTACATAATAGATAGAGAAACATAATGGGTAGTCGTAATTGGTCGTTATATATGAGTAATTTACCTGGTAGGTGTAAGATTGGTGCTTATTAATTGGACGCTTTAATTCGTGACCTTTCGAACCGGGGAATGCAACAGAGTTAGTTTCGTTGTGGTAACTCTTGTGCTCTTTTCATCCTGGAGTGATGCTGTGGGTGAATTTTCACTCAGGCTTTTCTCTACTTTTTTAATCAATAATAGAGCTATTTTTTTTCGTATATTTAAATTTTTGTTACCTTCGAATAACATATAATGCAACTTTTTAATATTAAATTTCTTATTTTTAACCCTTCCGTGACCGAATTACTCAAAAATTTAAAGGGCCCAACGAATTTAAGAATTTCAAGAATTCAAAGAGCTTCTTTTAAGAATACGGTCTTCTTTGAAGAAGCGGGGCACTGGTCACGAAAGGGTTAAATTAATAAACGATTACAGCAAACGTAAAATGTCTATCTTAATGCATTTAGCGTAACGAAATACCTTTGAGAATATTTAGAAAATTTCAGCTAATGTTTCAACACGTTCTCGATAGATTTACCTGTCACTGGCAACTCTTTAAACCTCGGTTTACATTTTAAACGAGTCACGATTGCACTTTATCGCGCGAAGGAGTTAGAAAGCGACGGATGAACAGAGAACAAGAAGGTGCATCGTGTTTGTTAGTTGAAACGTCGAAGCTTCTTCTTTCGAAATAACGGCGAGCGGGCGAAGCTGCAAAGACGCGAAGGTTTCAGACGAGAATTAATGCCGGGAGATTAAATGTTCATCATGCTAATGTCCGTCGACTTTCTGAATTTAACTAATGAATGAAAGAGCTTATGAATGATGCCGCTCAGCGTAATTCCAGCGTGAATAGCGTAGCACTTTTTCCTCCAGCGGTTTACAGAAAGAAGGTAGGGAAAATAGGGATCTAACGACAACGAGATCACTCTTATCTCTCATTTTCAAAATACGCGATTCGTGACAAAATGACAATTCGACTGTCCGGCAAATTTTGAAATTTTTCAAATTTAACATTCTCAGAACCTAACTTGGCCATAGTTAAACTAAATTCTGCAAATAATCCAGTAACAAACGCATCGATTTTTCACAAGAATCTTCTTCCGCAACTTCTATTTCAGCCACTTTGCACAATCTCATTGACAACGCATCGCAACACAACGTTTGCATAAATAAATTATTATCAATATCACGACGTCGCTAATTTTCATATTACTAAATTTTAAAGAACGAATCGTAGCTTAATCGATTCTACAACGAAGCACCAGAATAAACGTACTCTGGCCAACCTTCGGGCCTCGCTGTACAAATCCCGTCGATAATTTATTCATCCGTGATATTTAGTACACGTTTCTTAGATTGTCCCTGTCGATTACCCTGGAAACTTGAAAAAAGAACCGAGTCAAGAGGTCTGAATAAGAGAAAGAGAAAAAAAGTATTTAGGTTCGGCCTTTTCCACGAGACCATTTTTCCATCGAGCTGACAATAGATATTCTAGAAGTCCTGTTCCCGGCTACGATTCTATTAAAACCACCTACCCACGGGATCCTTTGTCGCACGACAACGAATACGAAACGGTAGAAGGGTTGTAGAGAGAGAGAGAGAGAGAGAGAGAGAGCGAGAGAGGGAAGGGCTGGCGGAATTAATCTCTGATGATTGCACGCTTGTATTCATGTCCTCTGACTTTCTGCAGCCACTTGAAGAATATGGGGTGTTAGGCGAATGGGTGACAATAAGCATAGCAGTTTGAAATTACACGGTCCGAGGGGGTGTTGAACGGCGTGACTAATGCTGAAACGTCTGTTAGCCGGTTTTTGTTTGCTGGAAAACGCGTTGCCGCGTCGTAAATTTCTTTTCAAAAGAATTGTCGCGAATGAAATTACAAGAGGGTGAGAGAGGAAAAAGTCTCGCGCCGCTTGTTTCAAGCTTCGTTTCCTTGGTAATTTCCTTGTGAAATGTACAATTCCTTGGAATACCGGCTTTCGTAAGTGAAATACCTTGGGTTGGAGGAATTATCGCCAATTGGACGAACAAACCACCGTAATTCGTTGTCTGTGAATTTTTGCACATTTTGTTCGTAGAATTTAGTTAAATACGAATACCTGGAAATTTTTTAACTTTGACTCGACATTTTCTTATTCGAGTTAATTTTGTCTTTTTGTTTCTAACTGTGGATATTTCGTGTGTTCTCTGGATATGTAATTTTGTGGGAAAATATTGTCGGAAATTGGGCGATTACGTTGGTACAATATTATTTCCAAGAAGTAAAAGGAATTACAAGTCTGAAGATTGGCTGAACGCAGAGAAAAAACGAGGGGTGTTCGTCTTATTTCCGCTCCGAATAACAGCGAAAATGAAAGTGGTTCCGGTTTAGTCGTTTCTTGGATCGAAGGGTCGAAACTGCGTGGGGATGGCGAACAGGGAATGGAAGTTGCAAGTTCTTCCATTAATCAACGCGGAAAATGAACCGCGCCCAGTGAGCCGCAATGATTCGAATTCAAAGTCGGAGAGGATTTATCGAACCGTTCTATACCCCTGATGTCGTATCCTTATTGAAACAAATGTACTTACGCATTTGTTATATTTATCGATGCAAAAATTCATTTCTCAATTTCAATATTCTCCAAATTGATTCTCTACACGTAGAAAATTATTCTTTTACAAATACGTCGAGAATTAAGAAAGAAAATTCATCTCTTAATTTCAATATTCCTTAGATTTCAAGAAATTAAAATTGAAAAGAATTTAAAAGGAAAATTCATTTAATTTCAGTGTTCTTTAAATTTATTCTCTAAACCCACGAAAATCTATTTTCACGGATGCATTGAGAATTAAAAAGAGAAAGAAATTCGAATTGTAAAAATTGATTTCTCAATTTGAACATTTCATCAAATTCTCCGCATCCATGAAAATCTATTCAAACGGTTTACAAGGGGTGAAATAATTTTACAGCTTCCTTTATGCCATCACGAGATTCCCATTGAAGGAATACAGATCCATCGCCTCGAGTTGCAAAGAGATTTGGCAGTCGAGTAATTTAGAGAAGCGAGCTTTTGTCAGATAGACGTGTGTCCAGGGATGGCAGCCATTGGTTGCAGGTTCGCTCATCAATCAGTGCGCTTAAAATGAACTGTGCCCCACCAAACGCATTTCATCCCCTCTGTATCCTCGTTTTTTCCTTTATGCTTCGCTCTACCTTTTCTCTCTTCTCGTTTTTCCCCACTCGTTGCAGTTCGATATTGTAGCTCGCTCGGGATACGCTGCAGAAAAATCTCTCGATTCCTGCTAGTTGCTATCCACGAACGAGCCGTAAAATTCGCATTCGATGGTTAATTGCGCAGAGTTTCAGTTTGAGGCAAATTGATTCCTCCCCTCGTCACTTCAGCCTGCCAAAGAACAGCCGAAAAACGAACTGCGTGCGTTTCGAGGACCTGTGTTTCTCTCTCTCTCTCTCTCTCTCTCTCTCTCTCTGCGTTTTTCACTTGCTGAACTTTTGCTCATTTGGACAAACTGTAGCGTACTT
>NW_017100177.1:1352114-1362792 GCF_001263275.1 Habropoda laboriosa
TATGACTATTTATTTTCCAAATATTTCCTGAAGTAACGATTAAAACGAGAAAGTTAATATTAGGAAAGTTCGATTGAAAAATTATTGCAACGATTCCCAAGCGACGATTTTTGAATAATTTTGGGAAATATGTCGATGTATCGGTTTTCTCGATTTTTTAAAAATTAGCTTTCGGTATTGTCGCGATTAACGGGCAACAAGTAGAGAGACCTAATTTGCCGGATGTTTAAACGAGGTTAAATGTCGAGTATCGTGTGCATTTCAACTCTGTTTCTCCAGGAGGCAAGAGATTTTACATAATTTGTAAAGGGATCAACCCTTGGCGTATAGTATGAAAAGAGAGGCTCGAAAGTGGATAAAGAACGGGGGGATAGCTGAAACGAAGGAGGATTTTATTATCTGCTAAACGTGTGCTTACGCCTCGACCTCTCGTTTATAGTTTTTACACGCCTATAAATACGTCCACTTGAACGAGAAGTTGGTGCAATTTTAATCAAACGTTGATTTCTACACTACGTAGCTTAAAAAAAGGAGAGAAAAACCTTCTCTATTTTAACCGTCGACGAATGATATTTCTATTTCTTAACGGTTGAAGAAAAAGAGAAAAGAAAAAGAAGATTCATTTTAATATTCGGTTTGGTTCGATGAAAGGAACAAAAGTGAAATAACCGCCATTGAAATGTAAAAGGAAGTTGGCAGCACGAGGGGGTAGGGGAAAAAATGAAATTTTCTTTCTTTTTTTTTTTTTCGTCGTTGGACAGGAATTCAAGCTGAAACAATTCATTCATGGAATTAAAAGCATCCGAGAACTTAGCCTTGAAATTCTTTCAGCCCCTTGTCTGGAGGAACAAAGAATATTGCTGAATATGCGTGAGGTTTACCTTCGATGGAAAAAAGGGCTTCGAACCGGAAGGTTTCAGATGGAATGAATGCCCGGGAAAGTTGGAATACTTTCTAGAGGCAAAGTTTCGATGGTTAGCTTCTGCCGACGAATAAAAGGTGGAGGGGGGGAGAGAACGATGCTTCAGCGACGGAAAGTTCATTTTAATTGTTGGAATTTCTGGTCGATTATGCAGTCTTCTACTGACATCCGCGAAACTTGTACGTGTCTCAATATGATTACTGAAATGTTTAAATCAGCCCTCTTCTACGTGTAATTAAGAATGGAAACACCGAGGACCCTCGTCTAAATCATTCTGTATCCTTGCGTTTTTCTAACAGGGTAATTAAGGTCAATTGAAAATTATCCAGACAATTTTGAACATTTGAATTTAACTGAAAATTGGCCATTCGATTCCAAAAATCTAAATTTAATTCGAAATTAGCGAATCAAATTAGAACATTTGAATTTAACTCAAAATTGGCCATTCGATTCCAAAAATCTAAATTTCATTCGAAATTAGCGAATCAAATTAGAATTTAACTCAAAAGTATGCCTTTGTAGGCAAAATTTAGGGTTTGGGGCGGCCCACGTGGTCGTCAGTCGCGCCGATCGGGACGGTGGCCAGGTTTATGGTGCCGATGTGACCGTGGGTAAGACGTGCCATAAATCTGGTCACCAGAAGTAAAGGACAGAAAGCGACGTTCCCGGGCGAAACGGTTTTTCCGCCAAAAATCGCGGTAGAAGGGGAACGTCGTAGGGGTACGTCCGAAAACAGCCCTAATTGGCGGAGAGAAGAAACGCCCTCGTCAAGGGAAGGTTTAAAAACGAATAGCGTGAGGAAAAATAGTGTGTGTGAAAAACGTACAGGGAGTGAGAAAAGTACATTGAAGGAGCGTGGCTGAGAATAGGACTCGTGTCCGTGTAGGACAAATTATTAATTATTTGTTAGAAAATAAAACTGTCTCGTCTCTCGCCTTTATCAGCTGATTCCGCCAAACCTCTCTCCATCCCGGACTCGCCCCTACACCTTCAAATTTGGATATCTGATTTTAATTCAAAATTATGCCTTCTGAATTTAATTCAAAATTAGCCAAACAAATTGGAATGTTTAAATTTATTTCAAATTTAGGCGATAACAGTCGAATATTTAAGTTTAATTCAAATTCAGGCAGCAGCAATCGATTGTTTAAATTTAATACAAAACTTTTCAATAAAATAAAAATTTTCGACTCGAACCGACGTACACATATATTACAAATCGATCGTGTCCCCTAAATCGTATCACGATTGACAGGTGTCATTCCTCGTAATAACTTTTATCAAAGATCTGGCTCATCGGTGAAATACGATCTGTAACGTGGAAGGTAATATTCGATCAGAACGGAGGAATTTAATAGTCGCCGGTGTTGTTGGAATCCGTCGGATTCAATCGTATTTTTCGGATCAATGGGAATTATAGGTACAGTCGATACTCGATACGTAGGCGACTTATAACCCCCTCCGGTAAATTGCATAGCGAAAGCTTCCCACGGTAAGCGAACGCGAGCCGATCCACGTTAGAAATTACATTACGTAGCCGAAGAAAGGGGAATTGTACGATTCCGTTTTTCAAGTTCGCCAGGCTTATTCGCTTCCCCGTGCCGCCGTATCGCCGGGAATTTACATTTTTATTCACGTTACCTAGAATTTCACGGCATTAACATGGATTTCCTTCGCAGACCAGATTTTACTTCCCCGAGTTCTAGAGTGCCAATATGCCGGATAAACGGTTTATAATTTTTCCATTCAGAGCCGAGAGAATAGGTTACGATATCGAGTTTTTCTTTTCTTTTCTTCAAATTCTATCCAATAGAAACTGTGCAATGGAAAAATTGTATGCCAAAGTTGCATAATTTCAGAGACACGATTTTCTTCTACAAAATAAAAAATGTATTCTTTGTTCATTGGAGTTTAAGGTAACAAATCAAAAGATGGTATTTCAATTATAAATTCTTCTTTATTTTTATATGCTAGGAAAGCACGTCTCTACGTAATCAATAAGAGATCAACAAGATGCTAAAAAAAAAGAAAAACAGCGTCACCCATATTAAACAGATCGTTACTATGTTATTCTTCTATATATGTTTATATTAATCTGTCTCAGTATGTTGATCATTTTTGCTGTTACTACTACACGCGCACACACTCGTTCCTCCTAATAATCCAATGAAAGGAAATTTTGAGATCATTGTGTGTCTATTATGGTAATTACGAAGGAGAGTGTAACGGAGGTAATTAGACGTCAGAATTGAAATAAAAGTTAGGAGAGCTGTAGGTGAATTACACATCCAACATTGTTTAATAAATATTGTACGATGTTCGACTCGTGAACGAGACTGGTTTCAGCTCGAACGCGGTTAGTATCGTTGCGCTCCCGATGTGTTAATCCCGGAAGGGCGAAATTCTAGTAGTTGGTGTGGTGATGGTGAATAAGAGGTTTCTCTCCGTAAGAATATTTTTGAACTCGTTTGCGATTGGTTGGACGTTGAAGGTGGTGGAAAAGAAGGACTGGAAAAATACGGAGGTGTGACTGGATATTAGGAAACTAGTGGAAGGAGAACGTGAGGGTGAAGGTGGTGTGTAAAAGTTGAAATAATTTGGGGAAAACCCGGAAAGGGGAAAGGGATAGGGAACATGACCAGGATGCGACTTGAACTGCTTTATGGTAGGGAAGGAATTTGTTAGGGGCTAGGAAGACGGCTGGAAAATACTGTTTATTAGTTTATGATGTTATGACAAATATATTACCTTTTACCGATTCTACACCCGGTACAGATATTTTCAGTCTCTTTTTCGCGCAATGTTAAATAAAAAATTGAAACCCTCAATTTCGATTCTAATGTCTTTATAAAATTGACCTTCTCGATTTTTTATTCGAAAAAACAGACCAACCCCTTTCAAGCGAATTTTTCAAACACTGAATTCACGCTTCGGTGCGACGGACTGAAGTAACGAAATGATTGAGAAACGATATTCATAAAGGGTAATATCTTTTTCTAAAACGGATAAGGGTGTGGCTCGATCCAATAGCCGTTGGAGAGTTTCGAGAAGAGTGGGAACAATCGTTGCACCTCCTCCCAGACTTTCTTACTTTTGCCGAATATCGAAGCTGTTGATCGAGAAGAGAAGCGCGGAGAGCCCTTGTACCCTCGCTCCCGTAAGGTTCGAGAGATTCGACGGATCGAATCGTATTCCTCGAATGGGGGAGCATTACACGTCGATACCAGGAAGACTTATATTCCCGTTAAATTGCATCCTAAAGGTGAAGTCCGCGATTCACGATAGTAATTTAGCAGAGAAAAGTAGGTCCCCGCGTCCCGACCCCGCCCATAATGTTCTTTCATCCGCAGAAGACAATTTAAATTGTCTGAAATCCGTGGTAGAATTACTCTGCGCGGTAAATTGCACGAACATTCTGCATGGCTCATTCAATCTTCCCGAACCTGCAATTCGTGACATTTCCGTGTTTCGGCGTACTGCTCGCGCAAACCCCGGGATTCGAGTAGAAATAAGAGGCAGACCAAACGAAATCGTCAAACGCGTTTTGAATAACTAACTTGAGATATATACGAGTCCTTGGTTACCTTCGTTAATTTTCTCTCAGCCGAGGATTTCCGATGGTGTTTCTCCGTTATACGGAACAAAGGCGTGGGTTGAGTTGAAGGGAAACTATCGTCGTTGGGAAATATCACAGTTTTCCAGTCTCTTGTTGGAAGGTTTTCGAAATTTTTATTTTTAAGAATTTTGTTGCAATTTTATTTGAGATGTTTGTAGATTAAGTAGCGAATTTAGCGTGTAAGATTATTAGGCGAAGACCAAACTTTGCTGGAGAAACAGAAATCCTAAAGAAACGTACACGTGAATGATCTAGAATGATACAGAATGTGATGGAATTAAGATGGAATCTCTCTAATTCTTCATACCGCTGAATAGAGGGAGAACTTAGGTTAGGCAAGAGATTCACAGAGAACAAAGCACCCATTTTTGTAAATTTGTTCTTAGAATAACCCTTTCTTCGGTAATCTTAAATCAAATACTTGAGACCCTCTACTGACCATTTTAATAACTTTCCTTTGTCCATCACTCGAAACAAAGATGTCTCGCAATAGGTCCACATAGCCTGCCATCCCTGAAACGAATTCCCAAAGAAATCAGAAACGTTCCACGCTTCTCCCATACGTCCATAAGTCTAACAATCCTGAGCCAGTTACGTAAACGCTCATTAATTAATCATCCGCTACACCGACCTCCTTTTCCAACACAGAACCTCCATTATTACGTAACTTCCAACAACACCTTTGTTTTCCCAAGCATCGAACCCGATGGCAACTGGAAAAGAGAGCAGACCTCTCACCGTTCCTCGGATTCGCAAAACGTATCGAGGACTATAACCCTGGCAAACATTGCCCCCGGTGTGTGTGTGTGTAGATATGCGGGAAAAGTTTTCCCGGAGAAGCCTTGAGAGGCTTTCACGAGAGAGAGGGAGAAAGGGGAGTGCCGGATGTTTGCGTCTGGAATAGAGCGGAAACGGGACGTCGTTTTCGAGTATCGAAGACGCCCGGAGCGACCAGTCAGTGAGCCTTATCTCCGGTCGAAAGGGGGATTTTCTCCATTATACGTTTCTAACAGTCGTTGCACAATCGCTGATGCTCGCAGCTCGGTTAGACCCATTGTAAACAGAGCCATTTGTCAATTGTGCCGGCAAACCGAGGAGGCTAGCGCATCAAACACGTCTCTAACCCTTTCTAACGGTGCTCTCTGCCTTTTCGATCTCGCGTCAACAAAGTTTTGCCGATCGTGTCCAGCTGACGACCAGAACAATGTGACCCGAACGTACGAGATGTGTTTATTGTCGAGACGCGACGTGTGAAGCTGGTGGTGGGCTTAATACGCGGTACCCGATCTCCATTGTCGCTGCTTTCAGTCGGCCCTAATAAATTTCCACCTACCTCGATACCCTTCGTCCTAAGATCCCTTCTTACCGCTTGGAAATATCGCGCGGAGGGACACGCGAAGAAAGCTTCTCGATCGTATCGGAGTGAAAGGTTCTGTGGGGAGATTCTTGAGGGTTACTCTGCCGTGGTATGGGCGATTATTTGTGGCGTTGTTCGAGGAGAATGCTGATGAGTCGTGTTTGAATTTATTTCTTAGGGTTACTCGTGGTAGCAATGGTTACTTATGCTACTTTTTTGCGGCGATGAATTTAGAAGGTATTTTAGCGATGCGATTAATCTAGTGTTGAAACGTTTCTCGTGCCGAGTTGAAGTTTATGCAATTCTTGTTATGGGAGAGTTGAGGTTAGGGGTTCGTGTTAGACGCCTATCAAGAGGAACGCGACATTTCTTATTGCACTGGCTAACGGTTCGTATGTGCTGGTGATTGCGAAAGTGACCTGTATTTTTCGTTTCGAAGTACAATATTCATAAATTAAATTTTTTTCAATTTTTCTATTCTTCATTTTTTCGGGTATTTCGAATTTTTTTCCTTTTTTTTTTTAGCAAAGTTCAAGTGTCCTACCTTCTCTGTAGAGCTCTAGAAACACTCTAATTTATTTTCTCTCTTTATTTTGTCAGTTGCTCGAGGCTAGGTTCGCAACCTTTAAAAAACAAAGCGACATCATCAGATGTACGTCTATTAAACAAAACCTGTCCCTTTAATCTCCCACTCTAAAACATCCCGTTAAAAATATATATAAAAATTCTACAACTCTGCCTCGCACGTAACGATATTTTCCTCGGAGGGCGAAGCATTGTATCTTCGGATACGGGAGAGAACGTGAAATCACGGGAAAATCGGGTCGAGCATTAAGCGTGGAAAACGCGTGGACGTTGAAAAACGTAACGCTGTTACCCGACGATTTCGGGAACATTATCAATGACTGCAGATTCTTTTACCGGATCGTTTATTTCACGCTCGATATTATACCTCTTGCGAGGAAGGTGCATGATAAATGAAGTACGTTGGAACCATGAGGATTCCCGTCGAAAACTTTTCCCCGGTCTTTGTATCTGCCCGGGGATACAGGCTATTTCGCGGAAGACTGCCTCCGAATTTAACCTTCGTTCTTGTTTATTATACCTCCACCTAGCCCCACCTCTGACACACACACACAGACAGACACACCAGGTCGAAGTAAATGCGAATCCTTGGTGGGTACGTGCTAAGCTTTCGGTTATCTAGAGCTGGTCGATTTAACAGCAGTTCTTATCGACCCGGTACGCTCTTTCAAATGAACAGAACGAAACTTTCCTTGCGTTCCCTTTCTTTTTCTCTCTCTCTCTCTTTCATTCTTCGTCGTTTCCTCTTGTTCCACGGCCAGATCTCTCTCTCTCTCTCTCTCTCGTTCCAGTAGGTAGGAATTTTTCGCGATCCGATACCTACGAAAAGTCCACTTGTCTTTCAGTCCTTAATTGCTATTGAAGTTTCGTATCGGATATCGATCGAGAAAGGTACCCTCCGTTCCACCGGCACGTTTGAATAACAATTTCTTAAATAACACCGATCGTTAGTGCGGCAAGTGGCACGGACGAAAAACGGAGGTAAAAGGTTCTACGTTAGAGATGGAGGAAATGGCGTCTCCTTTCGCTGGAACGATTCTGTAGCTGGGAATTTTTTTTTTATTCTTCGAGAAGGAGAAACCTATGCATAGGGTGTTTTAAAATGTTACTGCTTTCGGGGATTGGATAGTTGAATTATTAATCGAGGCTTTCGAGAAAAAGAATTTTTAAAAAATTCTTTAGTTGCTCTGCTGATCAAAGGTGTTACAAAAAACACCTGAGCAAAGGTGTTACAAAGTATCGGTATGTTTTTTGGACTCTGATGGAGCTTGGAATTGAAAAATAATAATAATTCGAATTACTCTTTCTCTCTTTATTCGACATAACGAAATTACAGTAAGAAAAAATTGTCGAATAAATTCCTGTTTATTTAATTCTCACACGCACATATGTGTATTCAAAGGAAACAAGAGTTTCGAAGTGAAAAATTAAAACAGCTATCTGCTTGCGCACAAAGGGTTAGCCCTTTTTATTTTCTCACAGTTGCGTAATATCGAATTGATAAACGAGGACAGGTCTGGTTGAGAGATGGTTCTTTTGTTCGGGGGAAATGGTACTGTTGACAACTCGGAGACTTTGAGAGAGAAATTTATTAAAAAAATTTCGGTGCTCGAAGCTCCGTTTCAGACAACACAGCCCCGGCGAAACTTCCTGGGGATCTTTTTCATCTTTCGGTGCTTTAAACCGATTAGACGCAACGAAACATTTTTGTTGCTCTTCCGTGGAGACCTCTCTTCTGTAGGAATGAGAATCGGAAAGTTTCTGGAAACTGGATCAGCTGGTTGTTCACCGACGACTTGAAAAACTCGTTGAAGTGTCGGGGTCCGCAAAGCCACCATTCCCAAGCACCGTTTCGACGGGGTCACGGGTCGTTCTGATCGAATTTGATGGCACTAGCTCGACTATTGCACACACCCATAAGTGCTTTCTACGTTTTAGAAGCTCGTAACGCGTTTTTTAACGCGAAAGATCGGTTAGTACAGAAATGAATATTTACAGCAAAAAAAAAAAATTGAAATATACAGGGTGTCCCGTGTAATTGTGAAAGGATGATTCTACGTGGAAAAAGAAACCGAAAATGTATAATAGAATAAAATTTTTTTTCATGAAAAGCTCAGTTTGGTTTATTCTTGCATATATACAGGGTGTTCCATAATTGACGGTGCAACCATAAAGGGAATGATTCTACGTGAAAAGATAAACCGAGAATGTGGAATCAAATTTTCTCACAAAAATCTGAATTTTCGAGAATTAAGCTCCTTGCGAAAAAATTTGATCCTCTTTTCGGTTTATTTTTGCATGTAAAATCACTTCCTTCACTTACACGTCGCGAAGCTCCACATGCAAGTATCTCACACGTAGCAATTTCGTGAGTTATCGGACGAACTGTAGAAATGAAGTACCAGAGTCAAGTTTAATTGTTCATTCTGTACCTTGACATAGCGAGGATGTTTCTAGTTTAACGATTCTACTCCTGTTTCCTGTTACCGCAATTCCTTTCGACGACAGTTTAAACGAGTCGTTTAAATTCCTCACATTTCCTCTTATAATTTTCCTACATTTTTTCTATCAACAAAACTTCGCCTTTCCAGAAGAACTTTGAGTAACCATGATCGTTCTATCCTCGGGGGTGAATGATTCGTCTGACGTAGAAGAGACGGAATGATCAATCTATATCAATCGAAAGCAATTTCTTCCACAGAGATAACTGCTTTTCACCCTCTCCCATTTTCCGTCCTTACGATGATACCCGCCGCTTCGCCGTTCAGTTTCATTCTGCAGAAAATGGTGATCATCTGTACATCCGACGTAATACTTTCCCAGCATTGTTCTCGATTGCGTTTCCCCGACTTCGCTTCCTCTCTCTCTCCCTTTGTTTACGAATATTTCGCTGAAACAGAGAGAAATACAGTCGTTCTTTATCTCTCGTGTTTATTCAGCTGCAACGATAATAATTGTTAATGGAACTGTTTAAAATATTCAGCGGGAATTCCGTTTGTTCCTCCTTCGATCGATGCCGCTTTATCGTTTTAACCCTTTTGCTCGGTCACGTTCGATTCGAACAAAAGGATCGAAGCAGTGTCGGACCGACCGTTCAATTCTTGATGAATTCTATCAATTTTAATGAACACACAGCGACGATCGGTCATACGAATATTGTTCCGATCTCTGGAGTAGCGGATTTGGTCGAGTGTGGAATAAAAAAAGGAAAAGGTGATTGAAATCGATTTTCACTAGGTGGTGTCGAACCAGTTTCCGAAAAGTTGCTTCCGATTTGTTTTTCCGAAAATTGCAATAGTTTTTGTACGGCTGTGAAAGCGAATTTTTAATATCGGGGATAGAAACATTATTCTCTTTTGTTATTTATCGTTTTTCACTTTTTGATAACGCCAAGTTTGATTGATACTTGCAATTTTTATGATTCGATTTTTTTTTTTTTTCGAATGAAATGGTTCGATGGAGAAAATAGTAATAAAACGGCAACGTAGGTAGAGATAATAAATATAAAATGTAGTAAACATTGGTATTTTATCGGTTAAATAACTATGAAATTTGTTGGATTAAGTATAAGTACCTTTTCTATTATTTAGCTCTACGTCTGACCGTACGTTGGTTGTGCTACTGTGTCTACTCCACTGAAAGGTACAGGACAGCCGTTCACGAGTCTGTGCAAGCATCGCTTAATCCACTGACAGGACAATCTACCCTAATAATTGACGAACTTTCCTTAAATTTCTTCAACTCGATGTTAAAGTTATTAAAAAAATTCTCACTATTTTCAACCGTCTTTAACAATGAACAGTATCTATAACACTGTGAAATCCTTGAACCCTTAATCCACATGAAACTATTTCTTTTGCATTAACTCACGAAAATATAAATTGTACTCTAATTTATTTATTTTAGCACAAATAGGTAAGAATAAGTAAAATTTCAATTTTTGGGTAAGAAATAAAAGATGAGCGTGAAATTAGGGGTAGAAAATGTCGCGATTGTCGGTGATGTTACATAATTTCCACGGGAATTCTCAAGCATCCTCGAAATTGCCTGCCAAAAAGTTGATCCTGTGCCACTGTACAGCCTTGGGCACAGAGAGGGGAGACATCGAGGAAGGGTGATTCTGCGAGGGGTGGACGAGAGTTGTTTAGTTGCCGGCGTCGTTAGACGGTGATATTCCTTCCTCCATTAGGGAAATGAA
>NW_017100177.1:1362813-1365505 GCF_001263275.1 Habropoda laboriosa
CCTCCCTTGACGGACTGAAGAAAAACTCGTGGCCCCTCTAGCGGAGCCTGGTTTACCGTCCCTCGGACGGAGAACTTCTTCTCCTTCTTGGTTCTTCCCCTCTTCAGTTGTCTCGAATCCTTATCTCGATGCTAGTCAGAGCCCTCCTAACTGTCTACCCCGGTCTGCCGGCCAATTATTTTCTGTAATTAACGAGCTTCCGTGGACGGACGACGATTGTGTTGCGTGTTCCCGTTGCCGGTGGATCTGATAGCGTTACCACCGCCGGTCGATACATTTTCGCGAACAATGCGATAATTGTTTACGTCTCTGCTTGGGTAAATTTGAAGGGCTCGACGGTGACGTGGAACACGCCGGAGATATGCATCGTCGGGAGAAAGAGGGAACAGGGCGGAGTGACGGGGAGAAAGAGGGAACGATGGAGAATTAGCGTCGGTGAGAGAGAGAAAGAGGGAGTGATGGAGAATTAGCGTTAGAAGGAAGAGAGAAGTATGGAGAGTCAGAGAGAGAAAGAGAGAAGTATGGAGAGTCAGAGATAGAAAGAGAGAAGTATGGAGAGTCAGAGATAGAAAGAGAGAAGTATGGAGAGTCAGAGATAGAAAGAGAGAAGTATGGAGAGTCAGAGATAGAAAGAGAGAAGTATGGAGAGTCAGAGATAGAAAGAGAGAAGTATGGAGAGTCAGAGATAGAAAGAGAGAAGTATAGAGAGTGTCAGAGAGGGAAATAGAGAAGTATAGAGTCAGAGAGTGAAAGAGAGTCAGTGATAGAAATAGAGAAGGAAAGAGAGAGAGAGAGAGGGCGGGCACAGAGAGACAGAGAGAAACAGAGAGGTACAGAGCAAATCAGAGAGAGAAATAGAGATAGAGAGGGACATAGAGAAATAGATAGGAGAGTGGGACATAGAGGGAGAAATAGAAATTCAGAGAGGGACATGGAGGGGGAGCGATAGGTGTACTGTGTTAGTAGGCCAGGGAAATTGTGTGAGGGGTGAAGGCAAAAATCGGACGAGTCGGTGGAAAGTGTACGTGACTGGACTGGAATTCTCTCTGTGTGAGGATGGGGTAGAGATCTGGCAGGTGGGGTTAATTTTGATCTTTCACGGATGCATTAGTCGGGAGGAGGTTTTTCTTCTTTTTTTCGGTGAAAGTGGCTCGCGGTGAATATTCGATGCTGCAATCGTGAATTAGAGAAATGTTTTTATATTAGTTTACGAAAAGTTTCGGAACTACTGAAGTGCTTTTTCTTGTTTTTACCAGTTAGTTTCTGCGGAACATGGAATGGAACTTTCAGCCATAATTCGCTTAGGATCTAAATTTATTATGCAGCTTTTTCGCTTTATTTGCTAGCTGTTACTGTAAATTCCTAGTTTGCTCCGTTTATGTTTTAGCCCGGGCGATAAAGCTTGCAGAGGAATTATTGAATTTCCATAAAACCAGCTTTTGCTTTCGCTAACGGGTGACTGTGTTAAATATTGTTTATAAAATCATGTTGTTCAAAATTGAACTACGTTTCGAACGAAACAATTCACTTTTAATATCCGTTGCGAACGATCGATGGGTGTTTGGAATTTGACGAAAATCCAGCGAAATCGTAACAGTTCGATTGAAGAAATTGCGCTGATTCGTTTTTTCTTCTTTTTTTTTTTTTTCACGTGGAGAACGAAGTGTCATTTTCAAAGTGAAAACTCGAGGATCGATAGGAAAGTTACAACGAGGACTAATTGGGTGTCGCAAAGTTGGAATATCCAGATATCGAGGGGTCGATACATTATAGGCAGTGACGTGCAGCCATTTTTTCCCCCGAAGTTCCTCCCAAGTTGGTTGTTCTATTAGTTTCGAAGAAAGTTTTTATGGGTCACAATTCCGGAACGCCTACCGTTTCCCTTTTTTTATTTTCCCTCCTCGCCGTAATCATAAGAGGTTCTCCCAGATTGTTTAGTACGTTTATACGAGCGCAACTTGGAACTTAGTTTTCTTTTACGTTCATTAAACGTCGACGAATGTCATCTTTACCGTTCTCGTAATGAAACTCGAACGGTTCGGGATAAATTCATTTTAAATCGCTGTTTTTTAATAGATCGAATAATTTGCATAGTTCCCGCGTAAAATATTTCCTTCGCGGTATTAAACTGCACCTCGCGTGTTTAATAAAAAAAAAAAAGAGAGAAATATTAATACGCTCCAATAACGCTTAACATTATTCCGCGAATTCAGTTTTGTAATTTCATATTTTCGATACGCTGGACATGAACCCGATCGCAGCGAAGGTAATCAGCGTGGAAAATCCATAGTGTGAGCGTGAGTTTCGACTACGCGTGTCGTTCACTCGTTAAAAATTTTATCAACGAATTTTCCCGCTGCGAAATAACCTTTTTTAATATTTTAACGGAATCACCGTGTGCACCGTTAAATCGCCGTGAATCATCAATTTCTGATTAACATATCGCCAACTTTCCAATCTCTCTTTCACTTGGGGATTTTCGACGTTCCCTATTTTCGCGATTCGCGCGCGTTCCATTATTTCGGGTCGGCCAGGTTACCGAGTTTTGAGGTCAGTTTATATCGAAGTTTCAAGTCTCGCTACTTAGAGGTTATCAGTTCCTCGACCAGTTTCGACTTCCGAGTTTAGCATATTTTAGGATCTATACCTTGGTCCGATCGAACCACGAATATAGTCGAAAGTTTCCACTTCT
>NW_017100177.1:1365518-1380255 GCF_001263275.1 Habropoda laboriosa
ATTATTGTCGCGAAGTTGGATGTTTCGCTTTAAACGTGGCGCTCGTGCCACTAAAATTTCTCGAAAAATTTACATCTTGCGATATAGTAATTCTCACTGCACAGTTCGGGCAAATGGTCTTCTTCAAATACACCACCCTTTGGCTTCAAATTTTCAAATTACAAATTTTAAGAGTTTCGAGACTTTCACGGCGCGGCTCGATGTGGGTGTTATTATTTGAGGCTTCCGGGTGTATGCCGTGTCCAACAGAAATTATATTCCGACGTTTTACCAGCATTGTAGCTAGCTTCATCGCGGTCTGGAGACGCAACTGATAATGGTGTGCGTCAAGGTGTTCACTCTTATAAGTACCCATGTTCATTTAAAGCAATTAAAAATCAATTAAGATGCGAAGGATATTTCCAAATATAGGGAATGCTTAGAAATGATGAAAAACCCTAATAACATCAATAGAGACACATCACCCTTGTCTAGGCGTGAGCAATTTAACAATTTGGAGTATGAAAGAGAGTCTTTCGTGTATGCTCACTTCAAACGTCAACGTTAATGACGATTGAATATTTATTGAAAATGGATACTGGACGGTGGTGAAAGAATGATGTCACGAGTATATATAACACTTAAACTTTAAATTTATTCTACAATTGTTGACTTAGAAAAATGCGTTAGATTGGTGATAATAATGTTTGTGTTGAATAGCTGATAGAATTTTAGAATCTCATCTTCCTTTGAAGGAATTCGTGCTTAAATAATAAATGCGGACATGTGAAAGTGGGAATGACGATGTCTGATTGGTGGTTTTAAAAAGATAGGGGAAGCCGCCGTGACCCTAAGGTACTGCAAGTACCTTCGAGTGGCATGTGTCGGATTTTCCCCATACCTTAACCGTAGCAGGTAATATTTTATTGGTTGCCCTGACTCGGCCCAAGGTAAATGAAAATTAACACGGCCGAGGTAAAATTCTTAATCCTAATACAAAAGGGGCAATCGTCGCTATGCATTCAAAAAAGGTAAAATATGCACAATGGTTTTTACTTATGATTAGTTTTACGCCTTAACAACCCTCCTCCCGTTAATGAATTGATTTTAATGGATCTTAATTGATATTTAATTGATTTAAACGAACATGGGTACTTATAGGAGTGAACACCCTGACGCACACGATTATCAGTTCGTCGAAATATAATTTCTGTTGGACACGGCGTACACCCGGAAGCCTCAAATAATAACATACAAATTTTAAGTAACTTAGTGCTCGATAGTAGATTTAATTTCATGTTACTAATCATGTTACGCAGATATAAATCTACACTACAAGAGTTTAATAAATTTTTTCCGAAACATTCACTCCCAAATAAAATTCAAGAAGAAATTGTTGAGGTGTCAAAGGGTTAAACGCATAAGAACACATTTCTCAGAAATTCACTCCGAAATGAAATTCCAAGGAAAACTTGTTACAGAATTGGATGCTTCGAAAAAGCACCAGAATACCCTTTCGTTCATTTCCAAATCCCAAAACTATCTACCCCCCCTCCCCAGAAACTATTCGCTTGGCAGCATCGATTTCTTGCCAGGCAGACCGCGATACTCGAATTGATTATCCCGATCGTTCTATTATACTGCTCGGAGTCGTAATGTCGCGCATTAATGAGTGCAATTAATCCAGGAGAATTAATGCGAGCGACAGCCGTCACGTACTCTGGCGTTCAATGCTAGGAGGCAGAAACACCACCGCCACCGAGCGAGCACCACCCTTCATCCGTCCACCACCCCGCCCCCTTTTCCGCGATATTATTTATTACCGTAACGGTCGCGTTATATTTCGCGGGAGTCACCCGTTATACCGTACCAGCAGGAAGTGCCTTTTGCATTTCCCGGTTTGGACGTTGCATTTAATTGCATTCTCTCCGTCAGGTATGTCGCCTATGAGGACCCTTATTTTACGGCCCGTTATTACGAGCCGGCTATAGGCTCTTTGTCCTTCTTCCTCATCCTCCGGTTGCAATCCTTCTGGAAAACCAACAGGAATTTCTCGTTTTGATAGCATAATAGCCTCCACTTCCTTCCTTTTTCTCTCTCTCTCTCTCCCTCTCCCCTCCCCCTCTCTCTCCCTCTCCCCTCCCTCTCTCTCTCCACACATTTTCCCCTCCCGCTTTTTTTTCGCCTGCAGTTTCCGTTGCACGGAAAATTTGGCGCCCGTTCTATCCCGAAAATCGTTCGTTCCATGACGGAGAAATTGCGACGAAAATATTGTTGATTCGCAGCACGAACCAGGCCAGCTCGTTGATATTGGTTGAAAAATTCATGTGTAAGTGTGGGAGTGAGAGATTGAGAGAGTGGTCGAGTTCAAACGTTCAATTATCGGGTTTTAATTCGTCTCGTGCTGCGTTGGCGCGAAACGTGAAAATTGTTGTTAGACTGGATTTTTCCCCTTTTTTTGTTGTTGTTTTACCATTCTATTCTCTTGATTTTTTGATGACGGTGATTTTTTCATTTTTCATCCCGTCGATCGATCGAACGGTCCAAGTTTTTTTTCGGGATAAACGCGTGACAATTTCATTGCAGCTCGGAATCGAGAGAGATGTGTGCACACACCGTGAAGGCTCGGCTTCGACGCGACGTTAAAAACGTGTTCTCTCTCTCTGTTTTTTTCTCTCCCAAACGTAGCTTCGACGTGTAACTATGGCGCATCGGATGCAACCAGATGCGCATCGGTGTTCTTGGTTAGGGGCGTGGTTTACGTTTGCGGCGGAACATCGAATTGAACCGCGTTTTAATAGCGGTTTGTCGCACCAGATACATGAACGCTTAGGGAATTGATGTACCGCCACTGATTCGTCGTGGATTACTCTTATCCGTCAGATTGTCAAACTAGTTCCCCGTAGAAGCTTCGTAGATTTTGCGGTGTCTGTTCTCGTTACGCACTTGATCGAAATCGGTTTATAGATTTTTGGAAAAATCATCTTGCAAACTTTCTCTCTTCGATGTTTCAAATTTGGCGGGTCTCTTTTTCTAATATTTCAACTTTTTTAATAAATTAGTTATTCTGAAGTGAAGACACCGTGAAAGTAGGATATTTGAATTTAAGGATCGAGGATTTTTGTAAATTTGGAATAATTAAAATTGGGGCAGAAATTGTTTGATTAAAATTGAAACCTAGTATCGTATGCACTAATTTAATAATTTGAACATTCATGACATATTATGATAGTACAATACCAATTGATAGAAATTCATTCATCAGGGATAAATTGATACACGAAGACGCGGAATAGTTAACGACAGTTTGATTATGGTCGATGTCCATCGATTTCGTTGTATTTCTAATTAGATCGAATTTTAGATTTTTATTCGTGGTTGAATTTCGATCGCGATCTAGTTCAATTACCAGTTTGACGAACTTTGACTGTTCTAATTTATGGTTCCAGTCTGACAGAATTGTCAGAGGATCATTTAGTACGTTATCAATGATTCGAAAAGGGAATGTCAAATTAATTTGCAAAGTGAAATTTTAGCGGTGCTTTGTTAACAAAAACAGAATTACACGAAGGGAATAGGATAACTATGGCCATTCGTTACGAAATATTGCGTTATTATACCGGAGGAGGTTGCTTTAAATTGAACAGAGATTTGACAGACACGGTGACAACTGCATTGTGCCGGGCACGCGTTGCATTTCCGGTGCTGGCCAGAATAATACGAGAAACAAGCGCGATACAAAAGGCGAGCCAGAAGGCCTTGGATGAAAGTGTTTCATAAATGTGCAGAGCATCGTGGCTTCTGCCGGAAGTGGTGGAAGATGAGAATGCTTGTTCCTTGTTCCGAAAGTATTATATCAGTTGCATTACGTTTGGCCCATTTTCACACCTTCGAATTTTTCTCGATCTCTTTTACACGGTGTTTTTCAATCCTTATCAAAATTTCTTATCGAGACGTGTAAAAATTATCTATCTTATCTCACGCAAAATCGATAGATTTTATCGCTGACATATCAATTCTGAGTGTTTGAAACACTAAAAACTTCACGCTTCAGTCTTTGTTAATTATTTAAGAGGGAAACATTAGAAAATATAAAAAATTTTAAAATAAAGCCGGAGGTTCCGGGTTCGATTCCGGTTGGGTTCGTCGATATTTTTCCGTCGTCGGTTCCTACATTTATTTCAGCATTTTTTATTTCAAAGTGAGTAGCATCGAAATTTATCGTTTGCAGAGTGATTTTATTCCCGATAATTGAACCCGAATTCGTGAAATGTGAAAAAGTGAGGTTTGGATAGTGTTACAAATGGGAAATTCCTCGGATACATGGAATGGAAGTCGAGTGGAATCGCGTGGACGAATATTATTAACCGGTTTCGCAGGTGTCGTGTGCCAAGCTTTCCACTTAGGCTCGTGTTAAAAGCAAAGCTTTTAAGGACAAGGTTCTCGTTGCAGATGTAAGACGTCATTACGTTACCTTGACTAAAACTTCACCTTTCCTACAAAGCAGAACTTTGCACTGTGTTGCTGGTTAACTTAATTACGAGCTTTTATAAATGTATAGAAGCTCGTGTAAGATGAGATTTTACATGGTACACGTTACATCGGGATATACGATCGCGTTATGGAAGTATAGCATCCTCAGAAGGAGGCGTAATTTGGTAAAAAAAGGGACGAAACCGTGAAACGAGAAGTCTGAAGTGTACTTTGTTATTTTTTCATTTCATTATCTTTTCGTAAGAAAACTTTCTCACGATGCTTATTATTTCCTGTTTACGAAGCTCCTTTTAGTATTATAGAATCATCGTAGACTCTTGTCATGGAAAGCTCTATTACGTTTACAATAATTTAAGCTTGTCTACGAATTTAATTTCTAAGATAACTTCAGTCATTAAGAAAGTGGTTAAACTTGAAGAAGTTTTAAAATTTTCTTTACTCGGAAAAATAATTAAATTTAAAAATGCTAGTATGCAACGTGTAGAAGAAGTATTTGCATATTCTCCTTTTTATTTTGTCATTTCCGCTCTGATTATTTACGTCTAAATATACGTACCAAATTTTCTCTCGTTTAAAATATTCTTTAGTCTTATTAGCTTGTTATCAGGAAAGAGAGGGTGAAAAAGAAGTACAAAATTTGTATCGTATGAAAATTTCTTTTAATAAAGAAATATGTAGTTTAATACAAGAAATACACCGAGGAGCATAATAGCACCACCTTCGTGCTTAATGCATTTCATGGTTTTCCATTGTGAAGCTCTTACTGTGTGAAGTACATGTTTATATTTTCATCAGAATGTGATCGATATATTGTAAGTTCGTATAGTGAGGCTCGGTGGTAGGGTCGCGGGGTCGAGTCGTCGGGCGATCATCGAAGTCAAGCTGCATCCGTCGCGTCACAGAAAAGGATGGGTGACCGCGCCGAAGAATTAATTTCTTTCGTTTTATAATTTCGGGATTGGATATTTCTGACATACTTTCGGGATTTGGATGTGAATTTCTCTGTGTCTGTTGTTCTTTCCAAATTCGAAGGTCGTCTTCTAGTGTTCTTTCCAAATTCTATGGTCCTTCTAACTTCTTTCCAAATTTCGTTGAAGTTTGTTTAAATTCTCTCCGAAGGTCTTTCTAAATTTCGTTGGTCATTTCAAGTTCTCTGGAAGGTCTTTCTAAATTCTATTCTTTCCAACACTTTAGTGTTCCTCGGTCCGTCCCCTCGGATACTACTCTATAAATCTGTGCTGCTTTAAATTAAAACGACAATACTCCCTTCTTCAATTAAATTCACTTGTACGTATAATTCTTCCTTCTCCCTTCTTTCAGGATTTAGAATAAGAAAAATATGTATTGAAAAAAAAATAAATTTTTTTATTTTTAATTTAAAAACACAGTTTTTAACAAAGAGTAACAGAAAATGGGTTCACCTTCATATCTATTTGTGTATTAAAAGCAAAAGAAAATCATAAATGTCGCGTGTTAGAGTGAAACCTTCTTTCAAACCAATGAAACGGAAACTTTGAACAAAGGACCGTGTATGCCCGAAATTTTCGCCAATTTCTCCATCGCATATTTTCATTTGCGACAATTCACACGCGTTGTCCCGTCGTCGAGAGTTTTCCACACTTTCAGGGGCGACGCGCGACCACGATTGTGGTTTGTTCTGTCATTGTCGCGAAAGTTGCGCACCACCGTTGGAAATTGCGGGGGCTTTTATGCTTCTCGTTCTTTTACCGTGTTACCTGATCCTTTTCGTCGTCGCGTTGAAAGCAAGGTACACCTTTTTCAGACAGATTCCACGGTCACACGAACGGTGGTTGCAGCCTTTCAACTAGAAGTAATGGCGCACATAATTCCAAGCATAGAGTCCTCACTCGTAAATTACTTCACTTTGCTGTAGTCGTATAAATTTCATTTTACTTTCAAAGAAGATCTTCCTTTTCATCCCTTTAACACTCCTATTTCTCTAACACCGCGTTCGAGGGTGTTTACCCTCTAAACTGTATCTAGAAACATCTGTTCGCCATAGTTTCGTTGTCACTTCAACTACTGCTCCAAGTACAACATTACCAATTCAACAAAGTTACATAAAACAATCTGTATTCTTTCACATTTCAAGAAATTATTTCGAATAAGATCCAGAAGAAATCTGTAGCGTTTCAAGTGTAAAGAAATTATTTTACGGTTACCAAGTTTGTTTGGAATAGAGGAAACTCCTTCATCGTCGTAATTTGAACGTCAAAATTTCATTTATCGGAACAATCGTCTCGAAGCGAACAATACTCGAATCTCCCCTGAAATTTCTCCATGCAAAGCGGTGATTTACGAAGAGCAAGAAGGGAGAAAAAGAGGGTGGAAGCAAGCCACGGATATTTGTCGGAAAAATGGAAATCGAAATAAATAATGATAGACGCGCGCGAGGTGGGGTAGAACGAATGTAGACTGGGAACGAACAAAGACGTTGGTCGTTTAAAAAGAGTAGGTTGGGGGGCAGAGATCGAGGGGTGGTTCGGACAAAGAGCTGGCATCGACGAGTGCTTCAATTCTCTCCTCGACCCCTCTCTCTCTACGAAATCGCATTCCACCAATCACCGACGAAATACATACACGGTGACCCGTAAATATCTACGAGCTGGTCCCTGCCCTTCGGAAACTACCCTCTCAGCAGGATGGCCCTGGGGCTTTTCCACGAAATCGTACGAGAGTGGAAGACACACGGTGCCAACTCTGTACGTCTGTAAGGAGGAAACTCACTGGTTCTTACGATCGTAAATTTTCTTTTCCGTATCTGTCCTCGACGATATGGCTGTCGTTTAACTACTGCCAGACTCCATAAGGAAATCTGCTTCCGCCAATCTCGTACATTCTCTTACCTGACTCTGCTCTAATGGTATCTCTGTAGTAGATTTAGAAGAACAGTGAAAAGTCTGTAAGAAAATTGAAGAAAGTGAGAAAATTGTCGCTTACTTATCAATATCGACGTATTCGCGTTATTATTAGAGATTGGATGAAGTTTCATGTGTACTCAGGAATTTTAATAGCCAAGTTTTATTTCACGTGTTTCGAGTAATACTGATAAGAGAGTATCTCGAAGTGATAATCACCGATTTTAATGAAACTTTGGTACATGATAGTTCTCAAAAAAATATTCGACACGTATTTTTTTATATCGGCGATAGTTCACAGCGAAGGGGTGAAAATGGCCCTCAAAGTGTGAATCGGCGAATTTTGTATTTTCACTAACAAATTTGAGAAATAGGAATAATAGTGATGCCTGCGAACCTGAAGATCGCGTGTTCGAATCTCGACGAGGAAATTTTCTTTCTCTGGAAGACTTCGAAAAATTCTTCTTCCCTTATATCTCTAAGAATTTTCTTTTTTCTTTTTCTCCCTTATCTCTCGTTTTTTCGACTATGTTAAGCTATCTTAGGTAGCTTGCAGTGATTATTTAGTGTTTGTGTTAATAGCCAGTATTTGTTTCTTGGCTTCGATAATTGGAGTTTGAATATCTAGCTAATAGGATACGTATATATCCGGACCCGCGGCTAGCCGAGTTAGTTCAGACCATTTCGGTATCCAGATTTGGATACCCGACCATTTGGATTACATTTGAGAGGAAATTGTTATCTCTGCTATTCGGCCGGGCGGTGTTACTTTGGGAATAAAATACGGGATCTGATTGTAACGGAGACACTGGTCGGATTGAATTCGCGATTTACCAATCGTTTTCTCGAATTAGTTGTGAGAGAGAGAAAAAAAGAAAAGATTACAACGATTCGGTCATATCGAATTGGAACGAATTGCATAGAAGATAGTGGTAACGATAGGAATCGAGTTCAGATTTCTTCCATTACACTCGTTCGATGTCTCGTTAACTTATCGATAATCTTTCTCCTTTACCCTATACCCCACGAACAGAAAATTTCTCTTCCACGTAGCCAGCTTTTTATAATCTTTTCCTCCCCGTCGTGAATTCCCTCAACTGGGTGTCGCTAACAATTTTATCGCTCGATAAAGAAAAATGTGGATACACGAGCCAGAATGCGTTATAAGCGCCTGAATGGCGGCAGTTTATGTTCTTCGAAGAGTATCCATTGCCGCGGAGAAGAAAGAAGGAGAAAGAATAAGAATTCACGGTGAAAACTGTGAAAGAAAGAAATCAAGGATATTATATTCGTTTGCGTTAGATGTACAACATGGAAAAGCTCGGATGAAACGTGTTGCGGAAAAGGAAAAAGGAAGAAACGTGTCAGTGTTGGCCACTTCGTTCGAATGCACACGAAGCCGACGATTTTAAATAAACTTGCTACTATTTGGCAGTCGTTTTTTCTCACCCAGATCGATACAGAGTATACTCTGGTATTGGAAAGCCATTTTACCTCCCTCCCTCTCTCTCTCTCTCCTCCTCCTTCTCCCCTATCCTCGTTCCTCGACACACTGTGCTCTCAGTTTTCTCTTCGCCTCGTTCGTACATACTCGAAGTAGATTGTGCATGGTTGCTGGTTTGCATATGCCGTTCACATGCCATTTCAGCGATGTCATGGTGTTTACATTCTATTATACTTGACACGACGTCTGTTCGTATTCTCAGCACCAATACACTTAGCGAAACTTTCTATTAAAATACTTTTTTCACCGGAGGAAGTTCAACCGTACGTTTTCTCTCCGCCCATTTCCTTCTCCTTCTACTCTTACTCTTTTCGTCGTTACTTTAGACCGACTTCTTCTTTTTCTCTTTTATTATTACGATGTAGTTCTTCTTCTCTCGCGAATTTCTCGACGGTATTAAAAATGCATCAACTCGGTTCGAATTTTATGCTTTGGGAAATTTCGCGAAATTTGACGAAATGAACTTTTTTCTCGTTGCAGGTACGTGTCAGTGTCCCGTAAAGACGTCGAATGTTGGACTACCGTCTAAATGTGAGTGAAAAAGAATATAAAAATATTTCACGATAAAATTTTTCACGTATCCTACTTCTCTTGCATGGTTACAGAATTTTCTGTAATTTTTCTTTCTTTTTTTTTTTTTTCGTTGGAAATTTCATTCTAGTTGTATCTTACGTTCTCAACCTATTTTCCACGCGAAACTTGAAATTATCAAGAATGTATGCATCTCCTTAGCGTTTCTATCTTCTTCGGATTTTTCAAACGATTGAAATTCTATTTTCTTGAAATTTTCAATTACCCCACGTGAACGTGACATTCGCGAACACGATACGCTTTTACCCCTTTAGGTAAACTTTATAATTATGCGAAGGCTGGAGAAAGACGTGTATTCACCGAACGTTTTCAACAACTTCTGGCTGATACATACGACTCTTTTTCCCTCTTTTGCTGTCGTCGTTTAATTGCTTCGAAATTTTGGTTCGCCGCTCCCTCTCCTCGCCTCTCTCCCCTCTTTGCCTCTGTTGTTCCTAAGTTTGTTTTAATTGCCAACATTACGAGCACGGGAACAAAGTGGACGCTCAATGCAAGCCACTGTATTGACCGGAATTAAAAGGATAATTAACGTCGCTGGATGAATGCGTACAATTAATTAGGATATGTGACGGTCGCAGGACAAGTTGTTTTCAATGTTGTACTCTGGCCAACGTTGCCTTCCGGAACCTCGTTTCTTTTTCGCCGTTCAATTTATGCGCGACGATTCGATTTCGTTGCTAATTCATTTCACTGCCCGCGAAATTCCTCGCGATACCGATCTGATTAGTAACGCGGTTGCGGCATCCGTGTTTCCAATCATTCGATCTATCGTGTTATCGAAATGTTGCCGCGTAGAGGTAAATCATCCTCGTGGCTTGTAAAATCACGGTGCGTTCTAATTATTAGTTTCGAATTTTTATTTCCCGCGCAATTCTCGTTTCTTCGGGCAGGTATTCATATTTTTAAGTTTGTTTTCTTTGATAAGAACCAAAGATCAAAGTATAGATTCTCTTTTTAAAAGATTAATCTGTTAATTTATTTGGCGATTCTCTGAATTTTGTGAAAACAGTTTTCACAAAACTGTCTTCGTTTCAGTTTTCGAAGCGAAAGCGTGTCAATTTTCGTCCCGCCCCTTTGAGCGAATTTGTTTTTCGTTAACGCGGACGTTTATATTTTCTGCCAATTAGCCTAATTATTTCACGCAAGTCCGGTTCATTTTCATCGCGTTTAGCATAAGCACGGCGAGTTCTACTTTGCGTCTGACCACGTACCGACTTAATCTACTTGGTCCGCTGGGTGTGCGAGACTCTTACGCCCGCCTGATTATATACGCTCCTATTCTACTTATCTATACGAGCCTCCTACCTTTCATCGTCCCGTAAACTTCTCTTTTATCTGCACGGTTGTTTAACGAAATTTTCACGCACGCAAAAGTCTCTCTTTTCACTGTTGTTTCCACGTGGTGGAGAAATTTTAACCACGAATATTCGCTTCCTTCAACGGGCTACAAGTTTCTCCCTTTTGCTTATTAATTTCTTGGAAAGCTCGATCGTTCCGACACGTTTACACGCGTGCTTGTGTAGCAAGCTTCGGGAATAAATAGCCGTTTAATGGTTGGCTGTGAAAGTTGAACTTCCCTCGTTCGTTCAACGAGTACTATTAGAAGCACCCTCGGTCGAATTAGCACGCTTCCAAATGGCAGACGCTTTTCAGCCCACTCCACGTCAAAGACACGATTTACATCGAAACCGATCACGTTCGAATATTTCAACTCCAGTTTACTAACCGACAGTTTCGTAATGTCTGTTACCATCCTTGTGATACTTCTTTGCATGGATATCAACTGCGAGATAATGTTGAAACTTTCATTTAGAACACCCTGTATATTCGTCGAACCTCGTTTATCTCCGGTTCAAGGGAATAATCGCGGTAAGTAAAGGCGAGAAATACGGTGGAGTTCGTAGAAACACGGTATAACTAATTCCATTGGAAGGCGGGAGCCAGAATTGCGCTAGGAGACCGCAACAATCGGCGTAATCGTGGATTCACGGGTAACAGAGGTGAAACGAGTGTCGAATATTCATAAGCGGAGGGGCGGCAAGAAGGTCGGAAAGTTTTGGCGAGGAAACCGTTTCAACGGTGGCCACGGACACCGCCATCGGAAAAGTAATCCCCCGTGGAGAACGCAAAAACCACATGCTCTCGCGATCATGCTAGAGTCCAGGGGTGACCATAATGGTCGTTACGTAGCTCGACCAAAACTCTCGAGGATGACACGGTGAAATTTCCCCCGGATCTAGCTCCTCTCCTCCGTCACACTTCCGCTTGGCGAACGCACAAAGATAAAAGCGATAGAGTAAGTTTCATCCAACTTTTCTAACTTGTCTCTCTCTCTCTCTCTCTATCTGTATTTTTCTTCCTCTGTCCGAGGAACTTTTCTTGATTGCACGAAATTAGAGGAGACCTCTTATCCGCGGATCCTCGTGAAATCCATTCGTCTAGGATCGCGATGTGTCGCTCGGACCGAGATGTTATACAGTGTGATAGAGAGAGAGAGAGAGAGAGAGAGAAGAGGTGGGAGGAGGTCTCTGTAGGTGGAGAACGCTTAGCTTGATATTGATCGACCTTCTCCCTCCAAGCCCGCCTCACCCTTTTCCATGCTTCCTCGCTCTTTCTCTTTTCCGCGAGTAACACTGCTGCACCTACAGGCTGCTCCATTTCTGTCGATCAACGTGGCTATTTCTTTTCTCGCCTTTTCTGTGTCTCCTCTTTGAAAATATTTTCGATGGCAAGTAGCAAGTTTTCTGTCAGTTGCCATGCTTTTTTCAGCGGATGCAGACCTGTTTATACCGCGGTTCCGGGGCTTTTGTTAATTTTTGTTTCTGGGGAACGGTGGTGGGGGAAATTGCCATTGGGTGCTGGTAGGTCGTTGCGTATGGTTTTTCGGAGGGTGAATTTAACGTTCTTGACGAAATACAGTAACAAGTCAATATGTACGGTTTTTCAGAGGGTGTATTTTATATTTAATAGATTTAGAAAATACTGAATTTCGTACAGAAATCCTTTGTCCCTTGTGCTATGACTGTATGTGAGTCGCAGCGTCGGCAGTTTATTAGCGACGATTAAACGACGCGGAGGAACTTCACTCGTTGAAGTCCAAGTCGAATGTGTATAAAGTGGACTGTATTTTGTATATCGAATGATACGAAATGTATTTTTGTATGTATGCACCAAGTGTACACAGTTGTGTATAATGTTGCGATGTGAATACTTGTGTGTTAAACTACGAAGTGAATACTTGAGTGGTAAGCAACGATCTCCCGAAGTATCCTCTCGTCTCCGATCGTGACACCTCGAAGAAGGATCGAGTACGCTGATTGGTCCTCTTTGATTTTCCAATCAGCGCATTTTTGCCATTTCTTAAAATTTAAGTAACGCCCTTTACACAGCCCTTCTCAGAGCGGGGGTGAGGGCACTGTCTAAGTATGGGGGGTTTCTCGAAGGTTCGATGGGTCGCGGAAAATTCCTCCAGGTCGACTCTTAACTACAAGGACCGTTATACACATGTTTTAGCCGACCTTTCGGAAATACCGAGTTTATGACCTGGTCGGTTATTAAGACGAACGAAACGAAATTCTAAAGCTATTGTGTAAAAACTCGAAATGATTAAAAATACCTTTACTATCGCGAAGGCACAAATTGCCGGTTATAGAAAAAATAAGACTCTGAAACTATTAACGAAAAATAAACACGAAAATAAACTGTCTGTCACGTCCATGTCATAAACTAACCTTCGAGAATCTTTAATTACGGTGTTCCGTATCGGACGGAACAATGACTTAACGTGTATTACCAGTGAAAGAGTAATTATACTAGTTAATTAGAATAAAGAGTAAAGAGTTTTTATATTTCTTAGTCACACTAAGCAGAAACTTAATTTTACCAGAATTTATTCTAGAATAAACAATGTAATTTCACACGAAAAGCTTTTATCTCTTACGTTAAAACTTAGTGTGTGAAAAAGTAATACTTGCCTGTTTCTCCACCATACTGAGTAAAAATGAAATTCTACCGCTGCACCCAGAAAACGACACATTCTCTATTTTGTTAATTTTTGCACTAGGGTGCAATGTAAAATTGAAACACATAATTGACAGGCAGTTCCATCGTTCTCACTAATTTCTTCATCCAACACACTCTGTCTTTAATCAATTTAAAAGAAAAAACGAAATTCGAGCGACGAGAATATTTTCCTCATTTTCATCAATGATTCAGCAAAACCTGTTCGCCGTAGACGAAGGATGCTTAACACCTACTTGCGGGAATAGTTTCTGTACCGGCAATTTTCCAGGCAAATACGTCAGCACCGTGGCGTTTCGTCTGGTGCTTCCGCTTAAACTTGCCCGAGCTAAAATTTCCTTATCTCGCGCCGTATATATACACCGTTCCGCCACCGGTACAGTTTTATGACATGCCATTGTCTGGACTTTTTCATGGCGATGCACGCGCGTTGCTCTCGTCTCTCCGCCTCCCTTTCATTCCTCTTCCAGATCCTTTCTCTTTATTCATGAAGTCGCGGGACCCGCCTTTATTCGACAGATAGCACGGATCGCTTCAATTTCCTTCCGCATCGCATGACGTATACGCTCGCCTCTATCGGATTCCGGCAAAGAAGCTGACGTAATAATTTAACGTCACAACCTTCCTGCCGGGGATATCGTGTCTCCTTGCCCCCTTGCGCCGACGATATTTGCATACTTTTCCGCTATTTTGCGTCGCGTCGTTCAATTACAGACGAAAATTGTGAATTCGACGTGATCTGTTGGTAAATGGTAAAGTGAAATCGTTCGAACTTTCGTATCTGTGCGGGAGCTTTTAAGTTTGTAGAGAGAATGAATGTGTACTGTGAAAAATTTCAGATCACTATGCGTTGCAGGTTGTAGAAAAATTTCTAAAAAGGAACTCAGACTTTGAGAATTTTTTAAAGATTTTTTTATCACTCCAGTTAATCGAAATGAAGTGAATTGCTATTGATTTTGACGATGTTAATTAGTAGCAGATTTAATACCGATGTCTGCAGGTAGTGAAACTTTTGCTCATAAATCGTTAAATAGTTTGAACCCTTGGAAGAAGTGCAAGGAAAAAAGTAAAATTTGATTAGCCCCCTTTTCTAAAGAAATTATGAGCGCAGCTATCAATCGAGTATCGATTAGTGATAGTAATAAGATGATATATATCGGTGAATAATTTTCCGTTCTGGTTTAATTCACATTGGACAAGTGTTCCAATATTTACGAACGAGAGTTCATCGCGTTCTTTCCAACGTGTACAGTTTCACTCGCACCGGATC
>NW_017100177.1:1380322-1400143 GCF_001263275.1 Habropoda laboriosa
TTCACGTGCATTCGATTAATCCCACGTGCGAAACGGGAAATTCAATACGACCGAGCTAGTCTGATTTCGTTAATCTGACCCCCGCGTATCTATAAATTTCGCCGAGTAAACCGGAATCTACGAATCAACGTTGGATTATAAAGGCGAGGCTGATAATTCCCTTGCAAAAATTCACGTTGCCCCTAAGTGCGCGCACAGGTATTTACGCGAAGTTTTCGTAAACGGTGGCACGAGACGACACACAGCGGTGGCCTTAATTCCATTACTCGGTCGATGCATGCCCTCAGGCGACGATGTATAAAGAACTTAATCAGGAGACTTTCATCTATTTTAGCGAGAATGCAAGTTTCCCGCCCGGAGTGGAAAGTTTCGATTCTCCTGGCAAGAATTTCAACGAAGTTGCGATTACGGGATGAGAGAGGTGACGAGGATCTCGGGGGAAACAATTTCGGGCATTTTCTACTTTTACGAGTGGAAAGCGACTAATTAGGGTTCGTTAAACTTTCAGAATTTTAGATTTCTTTGGGTCTGGAGAGAACTTGTGTTCCCCTAAGTAGATCTTTCTTTTAGAAAGTTTTTACGTTCCTTGGAATTATGTGATTCGTTACACTTCGTTTTGTGTATTATTTTATATTTAATCGATGAAACTAAAAAGCAGTTTGTTTTTCTTGTCGTTTAAATTTTCAGCGCATTTATGACAATATAAGACAATATTATTTTGTTGGGATTTTTAGGAGCGTTAATTATGAATTTAATAAGAATTAAATACGCATTCTTCAGAAAGATAGGAACTTTTGCAGAGATCTTGTTGAATATGCAGAATATTCTTAAAGAAGAATGGTTTTCTTGATTTCAAGAAGCTTTTCAGAGTTAGATTCTACACGTAGAATATTTTACGTAGAGATCATTTCCCTGTTCTACTCGGTATCCAAGAGTCATCGCGATTTACGCGCGATTTATATCTCGTCTGTGTCCTTTTTTACACTCGTCCTTAATGTCCTGTGAGAAATCGGTGTGCACCGTCGGGGAATGTCCCGAAACCTGGCTCCCGGCGGATGAAAGGACCGTTTAACCACCATTTTTTCCCGCTCCATTAAACACATTGTTCGCGTCGCGAAGGTTTGTCTTCGGGGAGCTTTTAAAGCGTGTTTACAACTCTGGAATCAATCGAACCGTAGCTGTTGCCACAATCGTGCCATCTTTTTTTCGTCAAAAGAGAGTTAACCGTGTAAAAATTGATTAAACTATCACTTTACTGATCGAATTTAATATTATGGGAAATGTTGATTTTGAATTTTTGATTCTTGGCAGTCATCGGCATCTCACGAAAAATTGTCAGAGTGGATTTGCAAAAGGAATCTCGACCCTTTCAGGGTCATCAATTTTTAGGGAACAGTTTCTAAAGAGTTTAGCAGATTTATTTATTTATTTTTCGTAGCACATGTTAAAAAGCTCAGAGAATTCATTTTTTACTATCTTGATTTGCAAAGAATTACAATTTGGTAATAAAAAGCGACAACGATAAATCGTTATGGTGAATTTTTGAAAGGGTTAAATAAAAATGACATTTAGTCTGTTTCACGTGAAACATGATTCTTCCATACAGATTTCCGAAATTTTCCAAGAAACATACAAGTTTAGCGTATTGTCCATGTAGCTTTCATTTCGCAGAGGACACATTTCGCGCAGGTGGTATTCAGGATGCGTCAACTGTAGGCTAGGCGACTCTCACGCTCTCCAAACTTTGGCATACGTTAGATCTAGATTGCTTTGGACTCTGCTAGATTTCGACTATGATAGTTTAGCGTATCCTCAGTTTAAATTGCTGTGAATACAGTCCATTTTGTACTATTAGCTGGTGTTAGTTCGGCTAGATCCTTCTGTCCCCTAGTCACAGCACTTTCGTTAATCGAATTAAATCAAATTTCCTAATTAAAGTTTCAAAACGATCGAAAATTTTTCAAGCAAATTACAATACATTATATTCCTGACAATAGCTAAAATTGAACAAGCGACGGTAATTAATCCAACGATGAAAATTTGGCCTAAAGTAAATTCAATCTCTGTCTCATTTTACCACGAAATTATCGAATATTGTCACACGATAATTAACCGATTATATTTATAAATGCACCGATTAGGTTCGATACTCCCTACAAGCTCAATTACACGTTAATCTTTGATTTTTCTCTAAAAGAGCCAAATTACCCGATTCAATTATACCGAAAAATTATCGAGAATTTGTAATAACCCGGAGCGATTGGTAGGTTTGTTGCGTCGATACGGAAGATAGAGTTTAATCAGCGGTGATTAATTATTTAGCGATCAGAAATTAGCCGGTTTAATCGATTCTGCATAAATTCATCTTGCGGCCTGGCGCGCCGCGGCGTACGAATGGAAAACGCGAACATGCTTTAGCCTGTGTGTATTCAATCGAATTTAACTTTCCTCGCCACTCGAAACTTTCCGCCTATCCACATGCACGCGATGTTGTGCGATGCGCACAATTATACGGCGATGCAACTCCCGCGAAACGATTCATAGACACGAGAACGAAGTTGCCGAGTGAGAGATCCGAAAAGGGAGAATCAATTGTATCAAAGTTGGAGCTTCTCTCGACGAAACGCGGCTGAAGAGAGGAGGAGAGAAGAAGAAGGGCAGTTTCGAAGAACCTGTTCGCTTGTTTGTAGAACATATTAATAAGGATGCAACGACGAAATTTTCGAGAACTTTTGGGAGGAAAGATCTATTTTCTCCATTGCAAATTTCCATCTAGCAGGTCGCTGCAGAAGTTTCTCTACGTTCTTCCGAATCTTGGTTCGAAAGTGAAAGAGCTCGAGATTTTTCGTTAATTAAAATAGTTCCTCTTGTTATCGATAATCCTCTGTTCTTCCCTTTTTTCCAAATATTGTTTGCAAAGGATTGGATCGTTCTGGAGAGTACTGTGAAGTATTCGACCCAATTTTGATCCTCTTCTACGTTTCTGAAAGGATGTGTTGCAGTGACTGAAGGAAATGGAGGTCAATTCTACTTGAAGTGTAAAACTTGGAAGTTGGGAGGTGTTTAATTATAATAAGTTCGTTTTAGAGTGTAGGAGGTGGTTTAATGAACTTTACTCAAATCAGGATGTCGTGCAAAGTAGTTTATTTCGGACTCTTTGGCGTACGTCTATTACCGAAGCTAAGAACCGACTCTCGTCGAATGGCAAAGATATCGCTGGGCCGAACCGCTGGGTACTCGGGTCTGGTGTTTGTCACTCGCCAAGAGGCCAAGCCATAAACCGTCCCAAAATGCCTGCAAGAGATTACCGATTCTGCGAGATTTAACACTTTCTTTTTCTTTCGTGGTTGAAAATTTGCATTTAGTTTGGATATTCATGGGAAAATGTGTTTTTCCTGGTATTGATTCTACGAGAGAGAGAGAGAGAGGATATTTCTTGTCCGTGGTTGGTGGAACTATTCCTCTGGAGGGCAGGATCATACCAAGCTAAGGGAAAACATTTAAGGATTTCCGTCTTGCAGAGAGGATAGAAGTACCGTTCAGCTCGATAAATTTTAAATCACTTTATCTCCGCGGTACAAAGCTGACACAGTCGTTGTATTTATCCCCGGGGGTGGCCGCCGCCTCGGGGAAACTGCAGTGCATATTTAACACCAGCTTGCAGACTGCTTAATAACGCGGCATGCTAAGCTGCTTCACGATAGACAGAGCAGCATCAACCGGCGCTGTGTAATTGGGATGAACTTCGTAAACCGATTGAATCGGCGAGATCAAAAGCGACGTTAAGTCGGAGTTTTCGGAAATAAGGAACGTTTTTGCGAAATGTGCATGTTCATCTTTAGCGGTGTTATTTTTTGTTTTTTAGAAATTGATTCTTTCTGATTTTTGGGTACCTTCGAAGTTTTATTTGAAAAGAACGAAAAGAGAATTTGCATTATTGTTGACGACCTTCTGCCATTTTTCTGATAGACACTCGATGCTTTGAATCACTTACGTGAATTCATTTCTACACCTGATAGTCTATGGTGTTAATTTTTTTGGATTTTGCTCAGGCCACCACAGAATAAAATTTTGCTGCGTACAAAGTAGTTCATTCTGAAATTTCAATTCACCCAAAATTGTAAGTTGGGTGATTTCTGCACTCGTTTAATGTTTAAACTTGAACAATACGATTTTCAACGAAGAATCGACTCATACTGTTCCTTATCTCGCTAATTGGATCGGTAATTGCTTATCGCTGCATGATGTCTGCAAAAAGCGCGTAACACGGAAGACGTAAACGGCGGATTCGGTTTGGAAATATGACAAGCTGTCTCATTAGTATTCACAGGATTCGTAGTGAATGAGAATTTTGATTACGTTCTCCTCTCCATTCGAAAGTTAGCAACGCCATTTATTCACGAATTAAGCGCGTAAGTACACACGCAACACGTTTTGCAAACACGCGATGTTTACGAACGATAGGGCTCACAATTAGGCGCTGACAAATTATTGACTGATCAATTATACCGGCGAAATTGTTTACGATATTAACCACGCCGTATCGCGTCATTTCACCGAACCCGTACACAAGTGTCATTTATGAAATTACGCTTATAGTTAGTTATCTCCACGTCGTCGGGATAGCAGATGCTTCGATCTAGTCCCGACATCGAAAGAGCGAGGAAGCGAGAGCTTAGGTGCTTTGGTATTTTCGACTTTCGCGTTTCTTTCGCATCTGAAGCGCTAAAAGATTGAGAAACGCGAAGTAGGAAGCGTAGTCTTCCTATGAATATTTAGCATTCTTCACGGTATAATTCAGACTCGAGGCCCAGAGCTCTCTCCTCATTTAAGATACATGTATTCGCGAGGATAGCGGGCGAGAGGACGAAACATCATGGCCCTTAAATTTTGTTTAGAGAAAGTGCACTTTCCGAGTTGTAAGTTATTTAAGAAATTATTATTATCATACTTTTCCTCGACGAATGTTTGGTACATTTTTTATGAAGAATGTAAGTGGTTCTCCGGTTGTTCGATAGTTTTTTCCTAGTTTCTATTCAAGTTGAAAATGTTGCCAGAGAAAAATTTTGAACAGTATGTGGTACTTTAACAATTTTCACGTTTCATTATTTTCCAAATCAATTTTATTCTTTTTTTAATTATTTCCTATGACCAGTGGACCTAATCAATGGACGAGTTCTCATCGCGCTTTAAAATGTGCTGAAAACAGTACCCAAGCCAGCAAATTAGCTCACAGAAATTTATTCCGATTGCTGATAAAATGAAATTAAAAAAGAATGATTTCCTAGGCGTATAGAAATAAATTTCCCATTTATTTACAATGCTGTCACTTCAATTTTTGCAATAGAATAAAAATAATAGCGCGGTACGAAGACCGAAAGAAAATAATCAATCGAAATTGCACTTTATCCAGGATTGGTTGTCTAAGACGCAAGCATGATCCTTAGGTAGTTAAGCATTTAACTACTCAAAATACTCGTTCCTACAAATTTCACCTTCCGATACTCGCAACATTCTAATTCGAGATCCTTGAGCTACAATCAAAACGAGCATCTATCACGAGCACAACTCGTCTTCGCGATAGCCCGACGATAATCCGTGTCTCTATCTGCGCTGCAAGTGAAGGGGTTTGCGGTGAAATTAGCTGTTGCATGAGTCATCGTACGATCCCTACGTCCCACGGCTGAATCAGATACTTTCGTACGATTGTCTCGAAGCGAATTTCCATAGCCGGATGGTCCGCGTGATATCTACGTGGATTCTCGTAGGAATATGCATTCTCCCCAGGTATACAGGGACATTATAGGACAGAGGGGAAACTAATGGCTGGCACGGCGATTAATTGACAACTGTCCCGTGCACGTCAGTAGGAGCTTTCGGGGGTTGGTGATTCCGATACACATAGCGACGGAGTAACTCGCCGTGTCGAGTATCGAAATCAATTCGATCGGTGGCAAATTAATTGGCAACGGAGCGTGTCGCGGCTGCTGCGTAGCCTAGCAGAGAGATTGCCTTGCCGGAGAATTGACGTATCGCTCTTGGTGTACCTGCAATTTCCGGATTACTCGGGATCGAAACCCCACGACCCTTGAAAATTTCCTTCCACCTGCGGTGGCGATAAGTGACCCGTTACGTTCCACCAAATCGTCCCTGTGTCCAAGTCTCTATTGTCCAGTCTTTGTGGCCTCGAACGTGGTGTACGGTTTAGCGGAGGGAAGAAACAGTTGGTCGTGGTATTGGCGAAGGAAGTCTTGCAGCTTAGGAAAATGGGAGTAGGAAGTGAGTTTGAGAAATGCGATGTGTGTTGTTGATTAGGGAATACTTCGAGTGGGACGGTTTTTCTTGCAAGTTGAACATTTTCAATTCTCAGTTTTCTTTTGTTTGGAATACTTTTTAATGGGTAGATTTACTGTTAGAGGAATTGTAAAAATTTCGGCTGACGTATATCTTACACTGCTACAATTAAGTAATTTTTCGAATAGAAATTTTCTCTAAGCTCTGCTTAAAAATGTCTTCGACTTTTGATAGGCACAATTTTTGCAGCTTTTGATGTGATTCGACGAGGAAAGGGTTACATGCCAAAAGTTTATAATTGTCATTTTTTTGTTTGGAATATCTTCTAATATATAGATCTGCTATCAGAAGTATGTTTCATAATGCTTTAATTAAGCAATTTTTGAAATAGAAATTTTCTTAGGCTCTCCTCAAAAATTTCACGTTTTCGATTTTTGATGGACAGAATTTCAGCACATATTCAAGCACATATACACGACAGAAAATTGTGAAAAAATAGGAGAAGAAAGCACGAAAAGCACACGAATTGTACAGAATACTTCGCGACAGGAAATACGTCTGGTCGAGTAATCTTGAAAAGTCAGAAATACGGTAAATTGAATAATTGTTCGAACGGCATCACGGTTCCTTTTACTTTGATGCAATTTCTTCGGTACTTGAATTACCACCGAGTGGTTCTCTCAACGAGAAACCGACACCATTCGAACTCGATTCTCGAAAGGTGGTAGGAAAATTCCGCTTCGCGACTCAACAGCAAAAAGATCCCCCCCCCCACGTTGGTGTGTCCGTGCGAAACTGATTTCGCGGCTCGTTGAGCCACATTTTTCGAGAAACGTTTATTGCGAAATTATGGCTCTCGAGGAATTTATTTCCACGCTCGGCAGTTGCCAAACGAATTTTTGAGCTCGGCCTGAATTCACCAGTCGTTTTATACCGTATTTCGTTTCCGCGGGACTGCAACCGATCCACCATCCCTCTCTATCTCTCTCTCTCTCTCTCTTCCTCGGTAACAATCCCATCCGGCTCCGAAACACGTTTTGCCGGAGAAGTTGCTTCGTTAACTTGCCCGAAATGTGTCTCTCTCTCGTGTTGCTGATTTTCCCTCTGACTGTCCGCCTCTAACCTGTATTCAAATCGCGCATATCGTTCAAATCGACCAAACAGAGATATTTGGGACAGCGGTGTCAGCATGAATTTGTTTCTGCTGTTTCCAGCTTGTTTCGATCGTTTTCGCCTTTCTTTCATTTTTTACCGGTTCAATTGACACAGTTCGGTATCGAATTACGATTATCATGATTATCGGTGCGAACTTTCGTTTCAAGTTGTTTTAGTGTACCTTTTTTTTTTATCATTTCTTTATTTTTCGCTTTTGTTAAATTTTTCACTTTCGTTAAATTGACACGTTCGGTTATCAAATTCGAATTCTAATTTTCAGTAGTGCAAAATTTCGTCTAATTTCTTTTGGCCTACATTTTTCGACCACTTCTTCATTTTTCACTCTAGTCAAATTTTTCACTTTTACTAAATTGAGGTTTTTCACTTTCGTTAAATTGACACGTTCGGTTATCAAATTCGAATTATAACTTGCAGTAGTGGAAACTTTCGTCTGATTTGGTTTGGCGTTCATTTGTCGATCATTTCTTCATTTTTCACTTGGTTAACTTTTTCACTTTCGTCAAATTCGAATGATAATTCTCAGTAGTGAAAATTTCTTTTGGCACGCAAAAATTGAATTTTCCGCGCACCGTCTACACTTGCAACGTTAATCCAATCACAGTGCGGTACATTTACAGCGAGGCAGAGAATGGTATCACTTCTCCTGACCGACTGACCAACCTTAATAAATAGAATTTTTCAACTTTTTTATGCTTGCTTAGATAAAGTTCGTATGTACTCGATATTTCACGACGCGTTGCCTAAACAAAAAAAAAAAAAAAAAAGAGAAAGAGAGGTCTGACAATTTTTTCCAATATTCAATATTTCATTTCTTTCACACGAGCTGAAAATTTCTCCAATAAGTTCACTTCCCGATAAATCATCGAAAAGAAGAGAAATCGTCACATTTTTTTTTTTTACACAGATGAAAGATACACTAGTTGACTTGTTACGCTTTATGTACATTTTCGAATCGCGGTGTTTTCAAAGGTTCGTCGACCAATTTTTCTCGGCAATTTCGGACAATTCTCGATCAGCTACCAGGTAAATAAATAGATAGCCCTCGAAAGGTGAAATTTCGCTTTCTGGTAGCGGGCGAATTGTTTTCACGACGACTGCTCTTTTATCTGTGTAAGTCGGGGGAACAACAATTTTATTCCAGCGAACTTTCTCCCCTTGTTGAACCGTTTGGAGCATCACCAGCGTGAATGCACTCACGGATGCATAGAATTTTTCAGCGCACGCAGAAGAAAGTATCCCATTTACCTTTCTGCATTCGCCGGCGATGGCAGTTTGCATCGCGCATTGCCATGTTCTAGTTGTCCCTCTGGGATTACACAGATTATGACGGTATAAATTTTCCCCGGGCCAGCGTAATTGCGGCAGATTCCAATTTCCAGCGATCTTTATGGAATATTTTAATTTCTTCCTAGGAGAGCACATACTTGGGATACCGTTCTCTTTCGTTTCTACCGAAATTAATTTACTCGACGTTTCCCTACTCCCCCCTTTTTTTTCGTCACTGGCCTTCCAAAAATTTCTCCTCGCTGCAAAAGCGAGTTTATCCTCTCTTTCTTTTCTCTTCTTTTTTGAAATTCTAACAACGAATGCGGAGAGCGGTGGAAATTTTGAATGGTGGATGTGGTAATTGATTTGCAACTGTACGCTTTGTGCCTTAATTAATTTACTTGACGTTCCCCCTTTTCTTTTGTCACTGGTCGTCGTCGAAATATTTCTCTTTACTGCGAAATGAGAGTTTCTTTTCTTTTTTTTATTCTATTAAGGAATGCAGAGAACAGCAGAATTTCTAATTGAAGTGGTAATTGATTCGAAATTAATTTAATTGACATTCTTTCTTTGTCACTGGTCGTTGAAATATATCTCTACGTAGTAAAATAAATTTTTTTTAATTCTTCAATTGGTTCAACGAATGCAGAGAGCAGTGGAATTTCTAACAGTTGAAGCGATAATTGATCTGCGTTTGAAGTGGAGTGCTTGTTCCGCAGTGTGACGAGATATTTGAAGATATCCAGGGCGAGTTCGTGCTTTCAATTTAAACGCGTCAGCTACGCTCGTCTACTTTTTCGCTTGATCATATATCTTGGATGCATCTACGTACGCTTGGCAAATACAAGGTTCCTCGAAAGCGCCTCTGGGGCTCCCAGAAGAAAGAGAGATACAAGGGACAAGGTCGAAATGAAACATTTCGTTGACTTGCCTGTTACCGGGACGATGCTTAATGAACTATTTCTTCAAGCTTTGCTCGCGTTTTATGTGGATCTTACGGATATACACGACGGAAATATTGTCCTAATTTATTTTTCTTTCCTACCTGAAGAACGTCTCGAAGAATCAAAATTGCACCTTACACATTTGCTTAAGAATTTTATATTCCTACTGTTCTTCATTCTCCTAACAAAGATTTTCGCAATTCGTTGCAATTTTATTTTGTACTTTAAATAATTTCTGTTCATTTTCTTTTCTATTCAGAGATACAATTTTTTATCTTATGGTAACTTGGTTAATTATTTCCATGCTTGTAGCATTCACAAGTGGTTTCTCTATTTTTCAATTTTTCTGATAATTTTAATTCACAGGCTGTGCTATATTTCCATTAATTTTTTTTTTTCAGGCAGTAATGCAAGTTTTTATCTTATATTGACCTGGTCAATTATTTCCATGCCGTAGCATTCCCAACAAGTGTTCTATTTTTCAATTTTTCTGATAATTTCAATTCACAGGCTGTTATATATTTCCATTAATTTTTATTTCACACAGTAATGCAAGTTTTTATCTTATATTAACCTGGTCAATTATTTCCATGCCGTAGCATTCCCAACAAGTGTTCTATTTTTATATTTTTATAGAATTCAAATATTTCCTACAAATACGTAATTTTCTAAGTTCCCAATTGCCATTTACTGGAATTGCCACCCATCACGTCAATTTCTCAACATTCCAACGAGATTCATCCCAAAACCAATAGCCACATTTCCACTTTATTTTCCTCCCTGGAAAGAAAAAAGCACCCACACAAATTTCCATTCAGTCGAAGCAAAAAAAAAAAAAAAAAGAGAAAAGCAGCGAACGAAATTGTCCAGCGATGCCAGAAACAACGTTCTAATTCCCAGAACCGGTTATTACCTGGAATTTTACGCGAACGCACGCCACCTATTGCCATTCGTTAGCGTGTGGATATCTTTTATCGTTGCTTTTTCCCCCCTCTATTCTCTACGGTGTATCCGTGGGGCCCTCTCGAACAAGTTCCATCGATGACAGAGCAGAGCAGAGCAGCGTCACTGTGTCCAGAAACAAGAGACGCTTCGTCAATTAACGCGGCGCGGATGTAGTTCGCGATGCATCAAAAGCGCATTGCGAGTGCGCGTCAAAATCCGAATCCATACTTTCGCAGTTTCCAAGGCGTGCTGCCGGGGTAGAAAACTGGGTCGCTTATCCGCGTTCCAGCGGCCGTAGATTAACGTCAGATCGCTACCAACGTTCGTCGTTTCAACGATATTAATAATCGACCGGTTGAAATGGTAAACGACGTAATCGTGGAAATTTCATGCTCGATCAGTTGAAACTGGCAAACGACGAAATTGACGAGGAAACGGAAAATTAGTTTCTTTTCGAAGAAAAGAATGGTAATTCTTTGTTTAATGTAATATCATTTCAGCTTTTGGAAATATTAACCCTTTGCACTCGGAGGTGATTTTGCTGTGAGAAAGGTTGTAAATCGGATTTTGGAAATTTTTTCAAATTAACGTAGAAATAAACTGTACTGTTTTATTCAAATATTTCACGCGTTCTCTGTTTCACTATGGCGAACTTTACGGAGATCTATAGATCTGTTACTCTGTCTCGATTAATTATTTACCAAGTGACGATTATTTAATGTCGCCTCTCAGTTACCACTCGATTGCAAAGGGTTGAGGTATTATCAGTGTCCTCCTCTTGAACGATTTATTCTCCCTTTAAATCTAAAAGTTCGTAGGAAAAGTTGAAACGACAGTTTCTTCACGCGATTAAATTTTCTATTGGAAAACACATAATTAAAAGGTAAAAACGTTTTTGTCGCACCTATAGCTCGCGAAGCTATTGCGAAAAATATGTTTTCAACACCCAACTTCGAGGGGCATTTTCACACCTTCAATATTGACCATTGCTGGTAGGAAAAATACGTGTGAAAATTTTTGGGTAAACAACCCCTCCCATAGGAATTTCATCGAGAATACACCACGTGCTCGTCGCTGTGTTCCTTCGTATAATGCTTGTTTTTTGTTAGCGTTGGAATATTTTTTCGGAGTGACTGCTCTTCTCGATTGCAAAAATTTGCAAGCAATCACAGAGAGACTATTAACACGATACGTTTCCACCGGTTCATTCGATATATGGACCATTCGGAAGCCAAAATGATTAACCGCGCTGTTTCAAATTCTGCCAATTTTAGTGTCGAAACACATGCTCGGTGCTTGACTCTTCGTAGATGAAAAGAAGTTAATAAAAATTTAATTCGACGGAGTTTGTCACTGTGGCCTCTGAAAAGTAGGATGTTTGATAAAAAGTCTGTGTCCAGGTTCTGCTTCGAAATTCTCCCGTGAATGGTTAGGGTGGGTTCTTGAGATGATTTGTGTGTATTAGATAATTATTGTGTGTTTGAAAGGAAATGTCAAATGACTGGGAAAAGTGAAAGGAGCAAAAAAGATATTGAGAGGATTTGTTGACAAAATAAGGATTTTTATAGAAAATACTCTTGAGTGCATTAGGTTGAGGGTTTGAGAATTGTCTTCTGACAATTTTCTTCATTTTTCACTGACTTCTGTTGACTCGACACATTTCCCCATCGAATTCAAATTACAACGACTGACCACAGAACGATTACGCTACAGAGCGTAAATTCCTCGCGAAAGGGTTAATTTAGGGTTAAAAAACAAGGCCTCCTCGATTCGACGTTTGCAAAGAAAATGAATTTTCCGTGTTGTAGTCTTGAGGACAGCTAGCGAAAATCTCTCCCTCTCTTTCGAGGAGAATTTCAACTCGAAGCCCTTTCGTTTCCCGTGGAATGGAAGTAATCGAAATTCGATCCCAGGCTGGATCAGAAATGAAGGGACCGGTTATCGGGTCCTTTGGTCGAAACGCAAGGACGGAGAATGATTGGGAGAACCGAGGGCGAAAGTAATTCGATTCTGTTGCGACGAACATATTGGATGATTGGAGGGAAATTTATGTGATTCGACCGGGGAGTTTCTCTGTTCGGGAGAAGTTTAGAAACGCGGTCGGGCGAACTGGGAAATTTCTGCTTTCCCTGCACACTCTGTCTGCTCGAACCTGTCACGTTTTACAGGTTGTTCGTAAAATCAGGGATTTCGATGGATAGGAGTCGTGATTTTACCAAATTTGTAATTAGACATTGCTCGATTGCTGTGCTCTGTACCTTTGTGCGTGTGAGAGAGAGAGAGGTTCGATGTGTATTGGATAGATCTAATCTAGGAGTGATTTGAGTGGCATCGAAGGAGATGATGCATTTACTGTGCCCCAATTGTGGACAATAGATCCTCTCTGGTTGATGTTAATCTTGAAATTTAGGCACTTCACGAGTCACTCTGGGATCACTGTTTTAGAGAGATCTTGCATGTTTATCGATCAGAACTACTTTCCAATAATTGTCTAAAACTTGTTCAAATTGACTATATCTCTTATTCAATGCTTCTGTATTTTGCATATTTTCCTTTAATATTTCACATTTCGTTTCACACTCACGTTCATATAAAATCTTCACTGAGGCTCTCTAATCAAATTATCAAAGGGTTACTTGCACCGAACTCTCTTCTTCGCAAATCCTACCTCGACACTTTGTTAAAATTTAAAAAACCGACATTCCACGTGCACCAATTTAACATTACTTCACACTGCACACACAACAAAGTCGCTAAAAAAAGGATCACACTTTAAACACGTTTTAAAGTCACTTAACGGAATAAATAATAAATTCTCCGGTCGAATCAGACGGTCGATCTGCTTCCCCTTGCAAACGATCGAACACCGTGCAAGAGATGAAGGAAACCCTCGGTGTGTGTCGATTGGAGAGTCGAAAGCGAGCCGTTTGCGAGTACAAACATCTCTGAACTCGCATATACCAGCGCAAACGTCGGCTTTACACACGTGTGGCCGGAACTCGCGAAAGATGTCCGTGACGAGGGAAGCTGGACGTGTATTCAGGGGAAACTGCGCACTGTTGTCCCTTGAGAATTCTAAACAGCACGAAAGAGGGGACATAGGCAGAGAGAGAGAGAGAGAGAGAGAGTGAAACCACGGTGCAGCATTCCGGCACTCGAGCACGTTTGTTAATTAACGTTAATTAATTAAGGAGCCTCGGTGTCCGACTGCAGGCACTTCCTCTCGCAATGTATAACCGCCGACGGGATTACAACGTCCTCGCATAACCACTAAATCGTTTCTGAAATTTCCTGCAGCTTCGCGCAACCATCGGTTATGCACACTTTGAAAATAAGTTTGCATTTTATCCGGACGAGATTCCAACTTTTCTTTTCCTTCCGAGTTATGCTTGTGGTAAGAAAGCGGCACTGAGTGTTGAGATATTAGAGAATGTCGTGAGTTGAAGGTTGTTTTTTTAGTAAGTAATTTGAAGCTTGAACGAATTTTCAATAACGTGTGATATAGTTTTCAAGATTAAGAATTAAGTTTTTTATTGTAGTATCGGGGCCTCTATATCCAAATAGGAAATCTCGAAGGGAGAATAAAGAGGGAGTGGTTGGCGTAGCGCGCAAAGCCTCGGCTTGCTAAGCCGGAGGTCCCGGGTTCGATTCCCGTTGGGTCCCTCAATATTTTTCCGTCGTCGATTCCTACATTATTGTGTAAGAAATCTATCTCAAAATACTTCATTTATTAATTTCTAGGTGAAATTTAAGTTTACTGTATAAAAAATCTATCGCAAAATTCTTAATTTCCAAGTGAACTTCTTTGTAATATTTTTCCGTCGTCGATTCCTACATTATTGTGTAAGAAATCTATCTCAAAATACTTCATTTATTAATTTCTAGGTAAAATTTAAGTTTACTGTATAAAAAATCTATCGCAAAATTCTTAATTTCCAAGTGAACTTCTTTGTCCTTTATCTCTGAATTTCTCTTAGCTTCACTTGCCTAAGGGTTGAGTAAATACTTTCACCGAAAACTGAACGGAAGGACGTAAAATTGTATATTTTCCTTCGATACGATATTCTCGGAGGCAATTTCCTCCGCACGAAAATATCTCGCGATCTTTTAAATTCCTCTTTCGACAACTTCACGTCGAATGTAATAATCGAGGAAACTTTAAAGCACCGTAAAAATGAGCGTAAAAACACAGCACTGCTACCTTATACCTTAATCAAAGTTTCCAATTGGCGAATTAATCTGGCGTCCCCAGAATATTGCGGATATAAACTCTCCCCGTCCTTAGTTCCGCGCGATTCGTCTTTTCTTAACGTGGTGAGTTTTACGACGTCACCGGTAGAAATTCGACAATTACCACGGGATATACATACGTATATTCGCGGGAGAGACGTGTGTGCAGGCGCGTGAAAACGCGGCTTTAGATCCCGGTACGGATAAGAATCTTAACTCGAGCACAATATCGGGGCGGGCTGCACGATCCCGGATGGATGTAAAGCCCTTAAACCTGCCAGAAAAGACTGCATTTGCCGCGGGATCGCAGTACGTCTGCGAAATTAGTTCGGGGCTAACAACCATCCGACGAGCTAGAACAGATCTCTTAATTAAAGAGTCACGCGGATGAATTGGCCGCTCGAGCAGCGAACCTCCACGCGAATTCTCTCTCTCTCTCTCCCTTCGTCTGAAATCGAATTTTCGCGAAACGGTGGAATTTTAGAAATAGGGGGAAAATGTATTAAATTTTACACGGGGTAAAAAAGGAAACTTCTCTTTTTTTCTTTCTAATTCTCGTTTCTACTGTGTGCATAGAGCTCGGTGAAGTATAATTTGTTAAAGAAATAACGAGTGTGGAAAGTTTTGTGCAGGTTGCTCTTGTGTTAATCGGAAAATAGTCTTTTTTTTCCGGCGTTGGAGAACATTTCTATGCATAGACGTCGAAAGAAGAGTTCTGGTTAGGCGGGTAAAGAGTGTGAAATAGTGGATGGATATGGAAATGCGATTGGACGGGGTTTGAATCGGTGTCTTTTGCAATTATTGTTTCGCGGGGATTTTAACTGTGTGGATATTTGTATTTTCGTTTCTAATTTGAGGGGTGATCGGTTCTGGTGTGTATTACGTTAGAATTGATTAATTACTAAATATATTAATAAGAGAGAAATCAAACTTAAAATTTTTCATTCGCAAAAATTGTTTCAAAAATTTTTCATTCACTCGAAGTGTTTCAAATCTCAAAACTCTCATTTTTCATATATTCTACAATACATAATAATATACAAAATTAACGAAATCTTATCTTTCGAAATCTTCAATTTTAAATACATAAAAATTATTTCAAAAAATATTTAATTCACTGAAAGCGCGATCGAAAAATTGGCAATTCTTTGCAAACGAAATGTTCAAGACGAAAGTTCATCCACACAACGTGCAATACAAAAACGATCGATGCACGGACAAAAGAGCGTGAAACTGATTAGCCACGGTTAGTCTTCGTTCACGGGATCCGTTTATCTTGCTCGTCGCGAAGAAATCGTTGTAATTGAGGTCTGAAGCATGGGTTATCGTGGATGCCGGTGGAAAATTCGTAATGCGCGAGATTTAAGGCGCGCGATTACAGGCTCTGATATCTCGGGTGCACGGGACTGTAGACAGGAGGTTGGATAAGACACGAGAGTGGAGGAAGAAAAATGGACGAAATTGGGGGTTGCCGACCTGGTCACGCGAATCACCCTTTAACTCGCGAGAAGACAAAACTCTAGTCGCTGGACTTTTAACGAACCCCATCGACGTACACTTTCTTTCTTTTTTTCTTTCCTCCTTCCTTCTTTCCTCGTGAACGCGTTGCCAACTCTCCTTTCGCCCCTGGAAAAACTAATCTCGCGGAGCGCGTTAAGATTAAAGGAAAGTTAGGGGACTTGAATGAATGACCGAAAAGAGGGAATTTTTTCTATCGTTGCGGGTTATAAGGTACATACGGGGATTGTAGCGTATTATTCTTGTGGATAGTTTTCATTCGTTCACTCGATAGACGAGATAAGAGGAATTCTTCTGTTCTTTAAGTTTACACAGTTAGTGAAAAAGTCATAAGGGTTAATAATGATTTATTATAATAGACAGGTTCGGTAGAATTAAATTCGATTTCTTGAAGCAGAAATTCAGGTTTGAAAGAAACGACGCGTCTTGGCATTCGCTCTTTTTCATTTAGAAAACGTAAGAAAATTTTTGGTGCACTTTAAAATTACAATTCTAAGGTTGTAACAGAAGTCGGAGATGGTTACATATTTTACGAGGACGACCGTTAATAACGATTCGTTACAGCAGACAGTTATGCTACGCTATATTTCACCAGAATGAAATTCTGCTTCTTCGGGCATAAATTTCGGATTAAAAGAGGCGACGTAACCGATCCACAGCTCTCCACTTGAAACACCCAATAAAGTAACATCCACGGATCCTGATATATGGAAACGTGAAAATCATGATTTACAAGGAGCAAATGAATATCGAACTACTCGAGATTAATTCGCGAAAGAGAATTAGCAATCGAGCGAGAGAACGAACGGTACTGGTTCCTCGCTCGATTAAAAATTCCTCGAGATACGACGTTATTAGGTATAACAATATCGTCACGTACCGTCTTCGAGCTATGCGTTATATCGATAAAATCGTCGCATTAGTAACAGTTGATACTGGAGGGAGGGCAATCGAGGTTGTTGGCGGAGAGAGAGAGGAAGGGTGGAGGAGGAGAGGATGGACTCGTGCGAGAGTTGTTATCGCGACTTTTCGCGATTTATAGTACAGCCGTGAGGTATACGCAAAAAGCACGGGCCCGTAAATTTCGCGGAGCGGGGAGGAGGAGGCTACGAACGAACAAACGAGAAAAAAAGCGAGAGGAGGAAAAAGGAACGAAAGGGTTGCGTTATCGCGACACCGCCAACATCGTGGAATCTTCGTATTTTAATGTCTCTTTATAATCGTCCCGGCATTGTGTTGTTGGCTCGCGTAAGTGAACGCAATTAACGCGAAGTAATTAGCGGCAATCGGTGGATGCAATTAGTTCGACAGTTTTATATTTGTTCGACGCTCGATGGTGAACGCAGCGCGAGCTTTAATGAACCGAGACGACGTTGCACCGCGCGAATTTCACGTGGAAAAATTTGCCGGCGAGCTTCGATTATTTCATAAATTTCGAGGGTCATCGTGTAAGTGGATTTCGTTCCGAGAGAATCTGCGATATGCAGTTTAACGTGTTAATTAGTTTCTGGTGATTTCGCGAAGATCTTGATGGAAAATTAGAGACGGCACGGATGAATATAACAAGGGACAGTTGATTGGTTTGTAGATTCTTCTGAATTTTCCTTGTGCAGATACAAAATTTCCTGAATTTCCCTTGCGTGTTGGTTGTATTATTTTATTGTACAGGGTGTATGTTGATAGTTAAAGAGGAATCCGCGTTTATTTGCGTTTTTCATTTTTCACTACCACAATTTGCAAAGGAAAAATCGAAAAGAATTCCCTAACACGTGTCTTCATATGTGTAATACTGTGCCCGGATCATTTTTGACCCGCCGCTTCGAGAGCGGCTAGAGTACAGCAACAAAGCTGTTTGTTTTAGTCTCAAAATGAGAATCACCTTACCGCCACTAGAAGTCGACAATGAGAAAGGTAGACACAGAGGACACGAGTTAGTTTCCTACAACACTCCGAGGAAGAAAGACGTAATTCCATTTTTTAATCGTTTCTACGTACAATATCATACTTTTTTACAATACACGATATGATTATTCTTTCGTAAATATAAACGTAATTCAAAACCGTCTAATTATTAATATATCATTAACCACCGTGAATATACATCGGTGAAACGTCCATGTGGGTGAGAAATGACCCTGGCACAGGACTCTGAGCAGCGTTACTCGCAGGATTGAGTTACTTTTTACGAAATGTGAAGCATTTTTTCTATGCAGCCAGTGTGTAATGCATAACATTATTCCGCGATTAAATATGGATTTTTCGATAAATAAAATTGCAGCACGACGGTGGAGGATGATTGTAGAGTTGGTTGGAATAATAGCGGTGGGTAACTCTCGGTTGTAAAAATTGCTGTATGAATTACCGAACGTCTATGAGTCATCAGGATTAATGATTCCGTTGGTGGAAGTGAAAGGTTGGTTTGCACGAACCGTGTGTTTTCCAGGAGCTGATTGATAAAAAGAGATATCGTGTAAACGTTGGTTGGCTGAGATATTTGTTGTTCACGTATGCGTGACTGGCGTTTTCGCCTGCCACCCTGGCCTGATAGCGAAGCCTGGCCTCCGTCAACCAGGAAGCCAGTGTCACTCTTTGTCATCGGTTTTAACGATCTGTTGATGCATGCACTCGCTGACAGTCGCCGCGAAACTTAACGATTACTCGCTGCACCCATAAATCACCTGTCCCCTTTTGTCAAGCGTGCAATTGGCATCTAAGTAGACGATGGTGGTTTTGCTACGGTGTTTCGATAAATCACAACTTTCAGCGGAACGTTAATCATTTTTTATCCCGGTGGAAGGTTGGTAAAGTGGAAATTTAGAAATAAAGTGATCTCTCTTTTTTTATTGTTTGTAAGTATCGATCACTTATGATTTTTTATTCAGATTTTATGTCGATTATCTTAGGTGATTTTTTGAAAATTTTAGTAAATATTTCGGGAGAGACTTATTCTTTGTGTCTTTGGAAATTTATCCTCTTTTATCCTTTATAAATTTGGACCACTCCTAATCTTGTACTATAGTAGGATTTTATGGAATGCAAGGATATTCTTTGGGTCAGGACTATGGGTCAGTCTAATTTTTAATCCTTACGAAATTAATTTAAACAGGAGTAAGTAATGAGAACATGGAAACGTAATTTTCTATTGAACACAGTTGTAGAAACGTATAAATTATTATTTGCAGTGTTACAATAAATTCTTGGAACTATAAATTTATAATAAAAATTGTGAAAATTAATAAATTATACGGTATTGTAATATTCTAATAAAATAATGGAAATTTCACGCAAAAAGGTTAGGCTGACCTTAGTCACGGCTGACCTTAGGGAATTATGGAAGTTTCCCGTGAAAAATAATCGATTCCCGCGTAAAGTAAGTCTCCCGCTAAAATTTCCCGCCTGACCTAACCGACGATTTTGCTAATGACTTTGGGGAGAGGGTACCGAAGGT